>NW_011494691.1:823556-824704 GCF_000754665.1 Bison bison bison | reverse complement strand
GGGGAAGAGCTGCCACAGGCTAGAAAAAGCCTTAATAGTACCATATCTCCTGTGACACTAGCCGCCGGCCCTCCTGTGTTAGCAGGTGTTGGGAGGCACAGTGCAAAATAGCCTTGAAGGAGAAGGTCCTTGGGAAAATGGCGAAGGGCCAGAAGTACCCAGGCATTGTGTACTGATAGCTGAAAAACATTTCCTGCCTTTGGCTATGCTCGGCACCAGAATTTAACGATTAAACTTTAAAAACGTTGCTTAAGAAAATGGGTCAAGGGATTAAACACATGGGTCATTAAGAATGCACTGGTTCTTGAAATATCTTTTACTGATTATATCTTAGCCTTGTACGTGCTCTGCTGGCCGTATGCTCTGAGCTCTTTGTTCCTTGCTCCTATAAAAAGGCTTGACTGCAGAAATAAACTTGTCAGTCCTTGCAGAGACTGTCCGAGTGTTGTTCTTTCAGGTTTGCCATTTCCGAGTCCCGAGAGAAAACTCCCACAGCAGACGTTGCCAGGGTCCCTGTGATCCAAGCAACCGTGCCAACTCCATGCATGATCCCCACTGGAACAGAGCTGCCAGGGGCTAGAAAAAGTCCTGTGTATGTGCACATGGGGTCATTTCAGTCGTGTCCAGCTCTTTGTGATCCTGTGGACTGTGGCCTGCCAGGCTTCTCTGGGAGATTCTCCAGGCAAGAATGCTAGAGTGGGTTGTCATACCCTTCTAGAGCACCGTATTTCCTGCTGCCCAAGCCACAGGCTCTCCTAAGTACCTGGTGCTGCCAAGGTCCCTTTGATCTAGGCAGTGTGGCTAAGGAAGAGGACCCAAAACCTTCCCACCAGCTGTATAAGCTGCAGATTAAATCCACACGATCAACTAGGCAGACTCCGTGTCTATGGAATATACAAAAAGACAACGGGAGTTCTCAAAAAAGAAAATGCACTAATTCTGACAGCTTTGGACCTTGTAGGCAAGAACACACAGGAATAGGACCAGATTAGAGTCTGAGCTGCTCCCAGAGCAGGTCCAGAGACCAGCCCAGTGTTGGAGGGCATTGTAGGGAGGTGAGGTGGACTGTGACTCCCAACTAGGGAAAGAATGCTGACAGCAGAGACTCAAGAAAAACATTTATTTTTCTTATATTTTGACTTGTTCTG
>NW_011494691.1:802214-823437 GCF_000754665.1 Bison bison bison | reverse complement strand
TCAATCACAGTTTTTATTTCTACTATATACTTCTGCCTCTACATTGGCCTTTTGCTGTTCTGTGGAGTTTTTGCTTTTCTTTCTTTTTTATATCTTTTTTTATTTTAATGTTTAAAACTTATTATTTTTTCTATATTTATTTCTTTGTTTTTCTGGCTGTTCTTTTCCCATTGAAGTTAATCTTTAATATATACAAATCTTCATCTACCTGTATTTAACTTTGATTTTCTATTCTTCCTTTTTCTCACCATATTTGTTAGTTTTGTTTTTGTTGCTTTATTCCCCAGTTTGCACCTTCTTTAGTTTTGTCTTCCAGTTTGTGCTTTAGTTAGTTTTGTTCTTAATTGGTAGATATCATTTTGGTTTCCTTTGTTTCCCAGGTTAATCCATTGTACTTCATTTTTTATTTTTTTGACTGTTTTGGTTTTGCTTACATGTGTCTGTGTATATTTCATTATTTTAGTTATTATTTGCCTGATTTTGTAATTGTCATTTGTCTGGTGTGCATCTTCTGTTTCTCATTTTTGTGTGTTTGTTTCAATCCCATTCATTTATTAATGCCATAATAAACCACTCATGGAAATCTCCATTCCTAGCCAAAGATCAAGCCCTGAGTCTTTGGAGTAGGAGTGCTGACTCCAAAACCCTAGACTACCAGAGAACTCCTAATCCTAGGGAATATCAAATAGAACTCCTACAAAGGCAACCACTTGCATACAAGACCCAGTATCACTGAACTACCAGTAGCATCCTGTGCAGGACGCCTCATCCAAACAACAAACAAAACAAAAATACAAACCCAATCATCTGCATAAGGATTACCACCTGACTCAGCCCTGACAGTCAGAGGAAGAAAAACAATTCATCTCTTCCTACCAGAACACAAGCACAAGGCACACCCTACAAGAAGCTTACGCAAACCACTGGACCAAACTTATGAAGGCAGAAACCAAAGAAGAAATAATTCAACCTCAAAGCCTGGGAAAAGGAGACCTCAAATATAATAAGTTAAAAGAAAATAATAAAAAGGCAAAGAAATACTGTTCAAATGAAGGAACAACCTAGACACCCACAAATCCAAATAAATGAAGAGGAAATAGGCAAACTACCAGAAAAAGAATTCAGAATAATGATAGTAAAGTTGATCCAAAACCTTGAAAATAAAATGGAGAAAATGCAAGAATCAATTCACAAAGACCTAGAAGAAATAAAAAATAAATATACAGAGACAAACAACACAATTACTGAAATTTAAAATACTCTAGAGAGAATCAGTAACAGAATATCTTAGGTAGAAGAATGGATAAGTGAGATGGATGATGAAATGGTGGAAATAACTTCTGAAGAGCAGAATAAAGTAAAAAGAATGGAAATAACTAAGGATAATCTCAGAGACCTCTGTGACAATATTAAATGCACCAGCATTCAAATTATAGGGGTCCCAGAAGAAGAAGAGAAAAAGAAAGGGCACAAGAAAATTATTGAAGAGATTGTAGTTGAAATTTTCCCCAATATGGGAAAGGAAATAATCAATCAAGTCCAAGAAGTGCAAAGAGTCTCATACAGGATAAACCCAAGGAGAAATACACCAAGACACATACTAATCAAACTAACAAATACTAAACATAAAAAAGAATATTAAAAACAGCAAGGAAAGGCAACAAGTAACATACAAGAGAAACCCCATACATTTAACAGCTAATCTTTCAGCAGAATCTGCAGGCCAGACGAGAATGGCAGGATATATTTAAAGTACTGAAAGAGAAAAATCTAAAACCAAGATTACTCTACCTGGCAAGGATCTCATTCAAAATTCATGGAGAAATCAAAAGCTTTACAGACAAGCAAAAGTTAAGAGAATTTAGTACCACTAAACCAGCTTTACAACAAATGTTAAAGGGACTTATATAGTCAAGAAATGCAAGAGAAGAAAAAGATCTACAAAATCAAACCCCAAATAACTCAGAAAATGGCAATAGGAACATATATATCAATAATTACTTTAAATGTAAATGGATTAAATGCACCAACCAAAAGACACAGACTGGCTGAATGGATTAAAAAAAAAAAAACAAGACCCATATATATGCTGTCTACCAGAAACCCACTTCAGACCTAAAGACACATATAGACTGAAACTGAGAGGATGGAAAAATATATTCCATGAAAATGGAAAGCAAAAGAAATCTGGAGTAACAGTCCTCATATCAGACAAAATAGACCTTAAAGTAAAGACTATTACAAGAAATAAGGAAGGACACTACATGAATGATCAAGGGAGCAATCCAAGAGGAAGACATAACAATTGTAAATATCTATGCACCCAACGTAAGAGCACCTCAGTACATAAAACAAACACTTACAGACATAAAAGGAGAAATTAACAGTAACACGATAATAGTAGGAGACTTTAACCCCCCATTCACACCAATGGACAGATCATCAAAACAGAAAATTAATAAAGAAACACAAGTCTTAAATGATACATTAGATGAGATGGATCTTCTTGATATCTTCAGGACGTTCCATCCAAATGCAGAATACACCTTCTTCTCAAGTGCACATGGAACATTCTCCATGATAGATCACATCTTGGGTCACAAATCAAACATCAGTAAATTTAGGAAAATTGAAATCATGTCAAGTATCTTCTCTGACCACAATAATCATTTTAGAGTATAAATGATTATGTTTAGAATAATTATATTACTACCCAAAAATATTTTCCTTAAGGTTTTTTCTAATGTGAGATTCTGTGTTCTCCATTTTAAGAATACAAATTAAGAGACTTTATTTTATCTTTAAAATTTTTATTGGTGTATAGTTGATTTACAATGTTGTGTTAGTTTCAAATATACAGCGAAATTAAACACTTACGCATATACATATCTCCACTTTATTTTAGATTCTTTCCCCATATAGGCCACTACAGAGTACTGAGTAATTTCCAGCAGGTTCTTGTTAGTTACCTATTTTATGTATTCAGTTCAGTTCAGTTGCTCAGTCGTGTCCGACTCTTTGCAACCCCATGAATCGCAGCACGCCAGGCCTCCCTGCCCATCACCAACTCTCGGAGTTCACTCAAACTCATGTCCATCAAGTCGGTGATGCCATCCAGCCATCTCATCCTCTGTTTTCCCCTTCTCCTCCTGCCCCCAATCCCTCCCAGCATCAGAGTCTTTTCCAATGAGTCAACTCTTCGCATCAGGTGGCCAAAGTACTGGAGTTTCAGCTTTAGCATCAGACCTTCAGACTTCCCTGGTGGCTCAGACGGTAAAGTGTCTGTCTACAAGGCGGGAGACCCAGGTTTGATCCCTGGGTCAGGAAGTTCCCTGGAGAAAGAAAAGGCAACCCACTCCAGTACTCTTGCCTAGAAAATCCCATGGACGGAGGAGCCTGGTGTCCATGGGGTCACAAAGAGTCGGACATGACTGAGTGACTTCATTTCCAATGAACACCCAGGACTGATCTCCTTTAGAATGGACTGGTTGGAGCTCCTTGCAGTCCAAGGGACTCTCAAGAGTCTTCTCCAACACCACAGTTCAAAAGCATATAGTAGTGTGCATGTCAGTTCCAATCTCCCAATTTATCCCTTCACCCCTTACCCCTGGTAACCATAAATTAGTTTTCCACATCTGTAACTCAATTCCTGTTTTGTCAAATAAGCTCATTTGTACCCTTTTTTATTTTAGATTCCACATACAAATGCTATCATATGATATTATCTTTCTCTGTCTGACCTACTTCAATCACCAATGATTTCTAAGTCCATCCATGCTGCTGTCAATGGCATTAAATAATTCCTTTTTATGCCTAAGTAATATTCCATTGTATGTACATACCCCATCTTCTTATCTAGTCCTCTGTTGATACACATTTGGTTGCTTCCAAGTTCTGGCTATGGTAAATAGTGCTGCAATGAATATTTGGATACATGTATCTTTTTGAATTATGATTTTCTCTGGATATATGACTAGGAGTGGTATTTCTGAATCATATGTTAGCTTATTTTTATTTTCTTATTCTCCATAGTGGCTATACCAATTTATATTCCCACCAGCAGTGTAGGAGGGCTCCCTTTTGTTCATGTCCTCTCTAGTATTTATTGTTTGAAACTTTTCTGATGATGCCATTCTGACCAGTATGAGGTGATACCCCATTATTGATTTGATTTGCATTTCTCTAATAATTAGTGCATGCATGAGTGCTAAGTCACTTTAGTTATGTCTGACTCTTTGAAACCCCATGGACTGTAGCCCACCAGGCTCCTCTGTCCATGGGATTAACCTGGCAATAATATTAGAGTAGGTTGCCATTTCCTACGCATCTCTTACATGTCCTGAATTGGCAGACATGTTCTTTAGCACTAGTGTCACCTGGGAAGTCCCAGTAATTAGTGACCTAAATCAAATCTCTTACAATTATACAGTGGAAGTGACAAATAGATTCAAGGGATTAGATATGATGGAGAGTGCCTGAAGATCTATGGACAGAGTTTTATAACACTGCACAGGAGACGGTGATCAAAACCATTCCAAAGAAAAAGAAAAGCAAAAAAGCAAAATAGTTGTCTGAGGAGGCCTTACAAATAGCTCAGAAAAGAAGAGAAGTGAAAGGCAAAGGAAAAAAGGAAAGATAGACCCATCTGAATGCAGAGTTCCAAACAATAGCAAGGAGAGGTAAGAAAGCCATCCTAAGTGAACAATGCAAAGAAATACATGAAAACAGTAGAATAGAAAAGACTAGAGATCTCTTCAAGAAAATTAGAGATACCAAGGGAACATTTCATTAAAAAGGTAGGCACAATAAAAGACAAACAATATGGACCTAACAGAAGCAGAAGATATTAAGAAGAGGTGGTAAAAATACACAGAAGAACTATACAAAAAAAGTCTTGGGGGCCTGAACAGCGCAGGGATTGGCTCCGGAGGACGGAGCTGTAGTCCAGTAGCAGCCCAACTGGGCGCAGTTCAGCACAGGCGGTTTGACTGCTCTCCACAGCCAGGAGGTTTCCTCAGCCCCGTTGTCTTCCGCTGCTGGCGCTGGGCTGTGTGGCTGGAGACTGGACGCGTATCTGCGCTCCTCGCTGCTCCACCCCCACGGCTGCAGCTCGGCTTGTCAACAGCACACACACCATGATGAAGAAAGACAAGAAATCCTTCAACCAGAGCCTGGCCGAATGGAAGCTCTTCGTCTCCAACTGGACCACCAAGAGCTGAGGTTTGATCGTACTCTTCCACCTAGTCTGTTATGGGTTCCTGGCTGCACTCTTTTCATTCACAATGTGGACCATGCTTCAGACTCTGAACGATGAGGTTCCAAAATACCATGACCAGATTCCTAGTCCAGGATTTACAGTTTTTCCAAAAGCAGTGTCGGCGTTGGATTTTTCATTCACTCTGTCTGATTCAGAATCCTATCAAGGGTACATTGATGACCTTAAGAAATTTCTAAAGCCATATGGCTTAGAAGAATAGAACAATCTCACAGACTGGAACCTTTTTTGAGCAGAAGATTCCAGAATACACAACATGTCAGTTTCTTCTCGCCTTATTTGAAGGATGCAGTGGTGTGGATGATCCCACGTTTGGCTACCAAGCAGGAAACACTTGTGTTCTTATGAAAATTAACAGAACAATTGGATTACAGCCTCAAGGAGAACCAAGGATAGACGGTATTGCAAAGAGTGAAAGCACAGCAGTTCTATCAATTTATTCTCCCAATGAAAAGATAGATTTAAAATATTTTCCATATTATGGAAAAAAAACTGCATGGGAGCTACCTGCAGCCACTAGTTGCCATCCAGCTCAGCTTTGGTAGTGATGCTGAAGTAAAAGAAGCAATGGTTGAGTGCAAGATTGATGGATCACCCAACCTAAAAACCCAGAATGACCATGACAAGTTTTTAGGACAAGTTACATTCAAGATCACCATGCATGCATAGTAGGAGTTAGGATGTCTCCACAGAGTAAACGTTGTGTTGTCTGGCTTCATTTTGTATCAGCCAAACCTGTCATTCCAGAATTATGAGACCACCTTGGAGAAAGGTGGAGTGGGACATGACACTGGGGTAACATAATGTGCTTCCAGATGATAGTGGTCCATGTCTTTCCAAGTAATTGTGTGTTGCCTCTGTTGCTTTTTGAACCATGTACAGTCACTAGATAGCAACTGTGAACTCCTGATTCTGAACATGTAGGTTGGGAATCTTCTCCAATTTTTATGTGGTTTAGTTGCCAAGTGTCTAAAGCTTAATGTGCTGTGTTATGTAAATACTTTGTAGATTTAACACTGGTTAACTGTCATATTTTGATGCTAGCAAAGTTTTAGGGGATAAAATGGTATCTGACCAAAATCAAATGACTTTATACCTGCAAGAAAATCAGCTTGTGGAAAACTTCTGTGCATGAGGAGGAAAAAGGAAAATAAAAGTGGATTTGAAAGGTAAAAAAAAAAAATTCTAATGACCAGATAATCACAATTACTCACCTAGAGTCAGACCTCCTGAAGAGCGAAATAAAGTGGCCCTTAGGAAGCATCACTACGAACAAAGTTAGTAGAGGTGATGGAATTCCAGCTGAGCAATTTCAAATCCTGAAAGATAATGCTGTTAAAGTGGTGCACTCAATATGTCAGCAAATGTGGAAAACTTAGCAGTTGCCACAGAACTGGAAAAGGTCGTTTTCATTCCAAAACCAAAGAAGGGCAATGCCAAAGAATGTTCAAACTATGGCACAATGACACTCATTTCACACGCTAGCAAGGTAATGCTCAAAATCCTCCAAGCTAGGCTTCAACAGTACATGAAACTGAGAACTTACAGGTGTACAAGCTGGGTTTAGAAAATGCAAAGGAACCAGAGATCAAATTGCCAACATCTGCTAGATCATATAAAAAGCAAGAGAATTCCAGAAAAACATCTGCTTCATTGACTATGCTAAAGCCTTTGACTGTGTGGATCTCAAAAAACTGTGGAATATTCTTAAAGATTTGGGAATACCAGGCTACCTTACCTGCCTCCTGAGAAACTTCTATGCATATCAAGAAGAAACAGTTAGAACTGGACATGAAACAATGGACTAGTTCCAAATTTGGAAAGGAGTATGTCAAGGCTGTATATTGTCACCCTGCTTATTTAACTTCTCTGCAGGGTACATAATACGAAATGCCGGGCTGGATGAAGAAGCACAAACTGGACTCAAGATTTCCAGGAGAAATATCAATAACCTCAGATATGCAGATGACACCACTCTTATGGCAAAGAGGAATTAAAGAGCCTCTTGATGAAGGTGAACGAAGAGAGTGAAAAATGTGGCTTAAAACTCAACATTCGTAAAACCAAGATCATGGCATCCAGTCTTATCACTTCATAGCAAATAGATGGGGAAACAATGGAAACTGTGACAGACTTTATTTTCTTGGGCTCCAAAATCACTGCAGATGGTGACTGTAGCCATGAAATTAAAATATGCTTGCTTCTTGGAAGAAGAGCCGTGATCAACCTAGACAGCACATTAAAAAGCAGAGATATCACTTTGCAGACAAAGGTACATCTAGTCAAGGCTATGGTTTTTCCAGTAATCAAGTATGGATGTCAGAGTTGGACCATAAGGAAGGCTGAGTGCCGAAGAATTGATGCTTTTGAACTGTGGTGTTGGAGAAGATTCTTGACAGTCCCTTGGACAGCAAGGAGATCCAACCAGTCATTCCTAAAGAAAGTGAACCCTGAGTATTCATTGGAAGGACTGATGCTGAAGCTGAAGCTCCAATACTTTGGCCATCTGATGTGAAGAGCCAACTCATTGGGGAAAAAAAAACCCTGAATTTTGGAAAGATTGAGGGTGAGAAAAGGATGGGACAACAGAGGATGAGACGGTTGGATGATATCGCCAGCTCAATGGACATGAATTTGAGCAAGCTTTGAGAGATGGTGAAGGACAGGGAAACCTGGAATGCTGCAGTCCATGGGGTCGCAAAGAGTAGATCATGACTGAATGACTTAAGAACAACAACAAATATTTAGTGAGCATCTCTTCATCTACTTTTTAGACATCTGTCTCTTTGGAGAAATGTCTATTTAGTTCTTCCACCCATTTTTCAATTGGGTTGTTTTTTTCTCTGTTATTGAGCCGCATGAGCTGTTTGTATAGTGTGAAGATCAACCCTTCTTTTCTCTTCTTTTCCTAGCTATCTATAAGGTCTCCTCAGACAACTTTTTTGCTTGTCTTTTCTTCCTAACACCATACACAAAAATGAGCTCAAAATGAATTAAAACTTAAATGTAAGGTCAGAAAGTATAAAGCTCTTCAGGGAACACATAGGCAGAACATTTCTTGACATGAACACAGCAAGATCCTCTTTGACACACTGCCTGGAGTAATGGAAATAAAAAAATAAAAATAAATGAATGGGACCTAATCAAACTTAAAAGCTTTTACACAGCAAAGAAGAAGTGGAGTAGCCCTCATGTAGTCAACAAAAGTCTGAAATGCAGTACTTGGATACAATCTCAAAAATGACAGAATGATCTCTGTTCATTTCCAATGCAAATAATTCAATATCACAGTAATCCAAGTATGCCCCAACCACTAATGCCAAAGAAGCTGAAATTGAATAGTTCTCTGAAAACCTACAAGACCTAGAACTAACACCAAAAAAAAAAAAAAAGATGTACTTTTCATCATGCTATGCTATGCTATGCTAAGTCACTTCAGTCGTGTCCGACTCTGTGTGACCCCATAGACAGCAGCCCACCAAGCTCCCCCATCCCTGGGATTCTCCAGGCAAGAACACTGGAGTGGGTTGCCATTTCCTTCTCCAATGAATGAAAGTGAAAAGAGAAAGTGAAGTCGCTCAGTCGTGTCCGACTCTTAGGGACCCCATGGACTACAGCCTACCAGGCTCCTCCATCCATGGGATTTTCCAGGCAAGAGTACTGGAGTGAGGTGCCATTGCCTTCTCCACTTTTCATCATAGGGGACTGGAATGCAAAAGTAGGAAATCAAGACATACCCAGAATAACATGCACGTTTGGCTTCGGAGTACACAGTGAAGCAGGGCAAAGGGTAACAGAATTTTGCCAAGAAAATGCACTGTTCATAGCAAACACCCACTTCCACCAACACAAAAGATGATTCTACACATGGACATCACCAGATGGTCAATAGGAAAATCAGATTGATTATATTCTTTGCAGGCAAAGATGGAGAATTGATATACAGTCAGCAAAAACAAGACCAGGAGCTTACTGTGGCTTAGATCATGAACTCCTTATTGAAAAATTCAGACTTAAATTGAGGACAGTAGGGAAAACCACTAGGCAAACAGATATGACCTAAATCAAAACCCTTAAAATTTACAGTGCAAATAACAAATAGATTCAAGGGATTAGATTTGATAGACAGAGAGCCTGAAGACCTGTGGGTGGAGATTTGTAACATTGTACAGGAGGTTGTGATCAAAACCTTCCACAAGAAAAAGAAATTCAAAAAGACAAAATTGTCTTTTTGTCGTCTGAGGAGGCCTTAAAAAGAGCTGGGGAAAACAGAGAAGCAAAAGGCAAGAAGTAAAGGAAAGATATACCCATCTGAATGCAGAGTTCCAAGAACAGCAAGGAGAAATAAGAATGCCTTCCTAAGTGAACAATGCAAAGAAATAGAGGAAAAGAGTAGACTGGGAAAGATTAGAGATCTCTTCAAGAAAATTAGAGATACCAAGGGAATATTTCATGCAAATATGGGCACAATAAATGACAGAAATGATATGGACATAACAGAAGCAGAAGACAAGAAGAGGTGGCAAGAAAGAATACACAGAAGGACTATACAAAAAAGATCTTAAAAAAAAAAAATCTAATGACCCGATAACCACGATGGTGTGATTACTTAGCTAGAGCCAGATATCTTGGAATGTGAAGTCAAGCAGGCTTTAGGAAGCATCACTACAAACAAAGCTAATGGAGGTGATGGAATTCCAGCTGAGCTATTTCAAATCCTAAAAGATGACGCCATGAAAGTGTCACATTCAATATGCCAACAAATTTGGAAAACTCAGCAATGGCTACAAGACTGGAAAAGGTCAGTTTTCATTCCAATCCCAAAGAAGTGCAATGCCAAAGGATGTTCATACTATGGCACAATTGCACTCGTTTCACACTCTAACAACAACAACAACAAAAATGCTCAAAATTCTCAAGCTAGGCTTCAACAATATATGAACTGAGAACTTTCAGATGTTCAAGCTGGATTTAGAAAAGGCAGAGCTCAGAGATCAAATTGCCAACATCCCTTGGATCACAGGAACAGCAAGAGAATTTCACAAAAACATCTACTTTTGTTTCATTGACTACGCTAAAACCTTTTACTGTGTTTATCTCAACAAACTGTGGAAAGTTCTTAAAGAGATGGGATTTAAGGTCTGGTCTAGACCAGACCACCTTACCTGCCTTACCTGCCAGACCACCTTACCTGCCTCCTGGGAAATCTGTATACAGGTCAAGAAGCAATAGTTAGATCTGGACATGGAACAATGGACTGGTTCCAAATTGGGAAAGGAGTATGTCAAGGCTGTATATTGTCACTCTGCTTATTTAACTTATGTGCAGAGTCCATCATGCAAAATGCCAAGCCTGATGAAGAAGCACAAACACAAGAAGAAGATTTCCAGGAGAAATATCAATAACCTCAGATATGCCGAGGCCATCACCCTTATGGCAGAAAGCAAAGAGGAACTAAAGAGCCTCTTGATGAAAGTGAAAGAGGAGAGCAAAAAGGAGCTGGTTTAAAATTCAACATTCAAAAAAGTAATGACTGGATCATAGCATCCAGTCCAATCTCTCCATGGCAAATAGATGGGGAAACAATGGAAACAGTGATTGACTTCATTTTCTTGGGCTCCAAAATCACTGCAGATGGTGACTGCAGCCATGAAATTAAAATATGCTTGCTCCTTGGAAGAAAAGCTGTGACAAACCTAGACAGCATATTAAAAGGCAGAGACATTACGTTGCCAACAAAGGTCTGCATAGTCGTAGCTATGGTTTTTCCTGTAGTCATGAGTGGATTTGACAGTTGGACTGTAAAGAAACGTCTTCAGTTCAGTTCAGTTGAGTCACTCAGTCATGTCCAACCCTTGCGACCCCATGGACTGCAGCATGCAAGGCCTCCCTGTCAATCACCAACTCCCAGAGCCTATTCAAACTGATGTCCATTGAGTCGGTGATCCATCCAACCATCTCATCTTCTGTTGTCCCCTTCTCCTCCCACCTTCAATCTTTTCCAGCATTGGGGTCTTTCCTAAGGAGTCATTTCTTCGTATCAGGTGGCCAAAGTATTGGAGTTTCAGCTTCAGCATCAGTCCTTCCAATAAGTATTCAGCACTGATTTTCTTTAGGATGGACTGGTTGGATCACTTTGCTGTCCAAGGGATTGTCAAGAATCTTGTCCAAAACCACAGTTCAAAAGCATCAATTCTTCAGCACTCAGCTTTCTTTATAGTCCAACTCTTACAACTATACAAGACTATTGGAAAAACCATAGCTTTGACTAGAGGGACCTTTGTTGGCAAAGTAATGTCCCTGCTTTTTAATATGCTATCTAGGTTGGTCATAGCTTTTCTTCCAAGGAGCAAGTGTCTTTAATTTTATGGCTGTAGTCACCATCTGCAGTGATTTTGGAGCCCCCCCAAATCTGTTTCCATTGTTTTCCCATCTATTTGACATGAGGTGATGGGACCAGATACCATAATCTTAGTTTTCTGAATGTCGGGTTTTAAACCAACTTTTTCACTCTCCTCCTTCACTTTCATTAAGAGGCTCTTTAGTTCTTGTTCACTTTCTGTCATAAGGGTGGTATCACCTGCATATCTGAGGTTATTGATATTTCTCCTGGCAATCTTGATTCCAGCTTGTGCTTCTTCCAGCCCAGCATTTCTCATGAGGTGCTCTGCATATAAGTTAAGTAACAAGGTGACAGTATAGAGCCTTGACATACTCCTTTCCCGATTTGGAACGAGTCTGTAGAAGAGGTTGCAAGAATACACAAAACTATACAAAAAAGATCTTCATGACCCAGATAATCATGATGGTGTGATCAATCACCTAGAGCCAGACATCCTGGAATGCAAAGTCAAGTGGGCCTTAGGAAGCATCACTACGAACAAAGCTAGTGGAAGTTATAGAATTCCAGTTGAGGTATTTCAAATCCCAAAAGATGATGCTGTGAAAGTGCTGCACTCAATATGTCAGCAAATTTGGAAAACTCAGCAATGGCCAAAGGACTGGAAAAGGTCAGTTACATTCCAATCCCAAAGAAAGGCAATGCCAAAGAATGCTCAAACTACCACACAATTACACTCATCTCACATGCTAGTAAAGTAATGCTCAAAATTCTCTAAGCCAGGCTTCAACAGTATGTAAACCGTGAACTTCTAGATGTTCAAGCTGGATTTAGAAAAGGCAGAAGAACTAGAGATCAAATTGCCAACATCTGTTGGATCATCGAAAAAGCAAGAGAGCTCCAGAAAAAAACATCTTCTTCTGCTTTATTGACTCTGCCAAAGCCTTTTACTGTGTGGATCACAACAAACTGTGGAAAACTCTTCAAGAGATGGGAATACCAGACCATATGACCTGCCTTCTGAGAAACCTGTATGCAGGTCAGGAAATAACAGTTAGAACTGGACATGGAACAACAGACTGTTTCCAAATCAGGAAAGAGTACATCAAGGCTGTTTATTGTCACCCTACTTATTTAACTTATATGCAGAGTACATCATAAGAAATGCTGGGCTGGATGAAGCACAAGGTGGAATCAAGATTTCTGGAAGAAATATCATTAACCTCAGATATGCAGATGACACCACCCTTGTGGCAGAAAGCAAAGAAGAACTACAGAGCCTCTTGATGAAAGTGAAAGTGGAGAGTGAAAAAGTTGGCTTAAAACTCAACATTCAAAAAACTAAGATCATGGCATCTGGTTCCATCACTTCTTGGCAAATAGATGGGGAACAGTGGCAGGCTTTATTTTTTTGGGCTCCAAAATCACTGCAGGTGGTGACTGCAGCCATTAATTTAAAAGATACTTGTTCTTTGGAAGAAAAGTTATGACCAACCTAGATAGCATATTAAAAAACAGAGACATTACTTTGCAGACAAAGGTCCATCTAGTCAAAGCTTTGGTTTTTCCAGTAATGAAGTATGATGTGAGAATTGGACTATAAAGAAAGCTGAGCACCAAAGAATCGATGCTTTTGAACTGTGGTGTTGGAGAAGACTCTTGAGAGTCCCTTGGACTGCAAGGAGATCCAACCAGTCCATCCTAAAGGAGATCATTCCTGGGTGTTCATTGGAAGGACTGATGCTGAAGCTGAAACTCCAATACTTTGGTCACCTGATGCAAGGAGCCAACTCATTAGAAAAGACCCTAATGCTGGGAAATGTTGAAGGCAGGAGGAGAAGGGGACAACAGAGGACAAGATGGTTGGATGGCATCACCGCTCAATGAACATTAGTTTGAGCATCTCTAAGAGATGGTGAAGGATAGGGAAGCCTAGTGTGCTGTAGTTCATGGGGTCGCACAGACTTGGGCACAATTCAATGACTGAAAAACAACAACAAAGGAAACAATAAACAAGATGGAAAGCAACCCTCCAAATTGAAGAAAATAATTGCAAATGAAATAACAGCTCGTACTGCTCAATATCAGGAAAAGAAAAAGTTCAATTAGAAAATGAGCAGAAGACCTGAACCGATATTTCTCCAGAATCATATAGATGGCCAATAAACACATGAAATGATGCTCCACATTGCTTATAATTGGAGAAATGCAAATCAAAATTACAGTAAGGTGTCACTTCACACCAGTTAGAATCAGATCAGATCAGATCAGATTAGTCGCTCAGTCGTGTCTGACTCTTTGCGACCCCATGAATCGCAGCACGCCAGGCCTCCCTGTCCATCACCAACTCCCAGAGTTCACTCAGACTCACGTCCATCGAGTCAGTGATGCCATCCAGCCATCTCATCCTCTGTCATCCCCTTCTCCTCCTACCCCCCAATCCCTCCCAGCATCAGAGTCTTTTCCAATGAGTCAACTCTTCGCATGAGGTAGCCAAAGTACTGGAGTTTCAGCTTTAGCATCATTCCCTCCAAAGAAATCCCAGGGCTGATCTCCTTCAGAATGGACTGGTTGGATCTCCTTGCAGTCCAAGGGACTCTCAAGAGACTTCTCCAACACCACAGTTCAAAAGCATCAATTCTTCAGTGCTCAGCCTTCTTCATAGTCCAACTCTCACATCCATACATGACCACAGGAAAAACCATAGCATTGACTAGATACCCATCATCAAAAAATCTACAAACAATAAATGTTGGAGAGGATATGGAGGAAAGGGAACCCTCCTACACTGCTGGTGGGAATGTAAACTGATACAGCCATTATGAAGAACAGTATGGAGTTTCCTCACAAAGCTAAGAATAAATCTGCCATATGGCCTAGCACCCTCACTATTGGACATACATCATCAGAAAACCACAATTCTAAAAGACATATGTACCCCAATGTTCATTGTAGCACTATTTATAATAGCCAGGACATGGAAGCAACCTAGATATCCACTGACAGATGAATGGATAAAGAATCTGTGGTACATATATACAATCGAACATTAACAGCCATAAAAAAATGCATTTGAATCAGTTCTAGTGAGGCAGATGAACCTAGAGCCTATACAGAGTGAAGTCAGAAAGAAAAAAACAAATATCTTATATTAACACATATACATGGAATCTAGAAAAATGGTATTGATGAACCTATTTGAAGGGAATGAATGAAGACACAGATGTAGAGAATGGATATGTGGACACAGTTGGGGATGGAGAGACATCGAGGGACAAATCGAGAATGTAGCATCAAAATATATGCACCACTATGTGTAGAATGGATAGCTGGTGAGAAGTTGCTGCATAACACAGGTGCTCTGTGGTCACCTAGAGGAGTAGGATGGGAGGGGATGGAAGTTCAAGAGGGAGGGAATATATTTATAATTATGGGTCATTCACGTTGTTGTATGGCAGAGACCAATACAGCACTGTAAAATTAAAAAACTAAAAGATTTTATTATAGATTTCATTATGTATTTTCAGGACAGAATTGTGCAGGAGGAAAACATCATTTGGGATATAACAAATCTTTGAACAAATTGCTGGCTGCAGTTTGAGGATGGTTTTTCAGTGCCTGTGTAAAGAATACAGTGAGAGATTCTCCCAGAACATAGACAGCATCAGTGACCAGGAATTCATTTAACATCTCCACATACTTAAAATGACTTCACTCTTGATAAACCTGTTTCAAAAATTACTCATAAGTATAGATTTAATATTTTGATTCTCAGAGTTTTCTAGACTTGTTTATAAGGTCCATGAGGTCAGGGACTGTTTAAATTCATCCACTTGGTAGTGATGCAGGGCCTGTTAGCAAAAGGTATAGACTTCTTACCGGATCCCACCACTGCATAAGCCCAAATTCCCACAATGAATTTCTCCTTCCCATCATTAATAGTGGTTCTACTTCCCTGACTGGATTCTGACTGACACATTTCCTATACAACTTTGTACCTAGGAACTTTTAAAGAATTCATTTTACTGCATGATCTTACCCAGGGATAAATACCAGTTCTTTGCCCTCACAGGAGATCAGATCCAGAGGTGAGGTCAAATTTACAGCAGTATAGAAGAGTTGTAGTTAACAGACACAGCTTCAAATGTCAAGAAGATCCAAGTTTAAATCCAAGATCAGCTACTTCCTGGCACATATGGGCCTGTTAAAGTCAAAGAGGCTTAGTTCTCTCATTTGTAAAATAGACACAGTAACATGTATATCCCATGGTGGTTGTAAGATTTAAAGAACCCAAGGTACATTAACCTTGGTGACTCAGATGGTAAAGAATCTGCCTGCAATGTAGGAGTCCTGGTTTGATCCCTGGGTTGGGAAGATCCCCTGGAAAGGGAATGACAATCCACTTTGTATGCCTGCCTGCAGAATTCTGTGGATAGAGGACCCTGTTGGGCTGAAATCAATGAACTCTCCAAAGAGTTGGATACAACTGAGCAACTAACATTTTCACTTTTTCAAGGTACATTAAGCACTTAGTTAGCATTGTAAGGGGCACAAAGTAAATAAATAAATTCTAACTATTAAACCAGAAACACATCAATGTAATCATTTTCCATCTAGAAATAAAGAGATATCTTTTGTGGGGTCATGAAATAGAAATATTAGCCAAGTCTTCCACCAGTAAATCTATTTTAAAAAATCTTTTTATCCTTAGGATAATGTAAGGATCAAATAACCTTCTCAGCATTCATTATGAGTTAAAAACATCTCTATGAAGAACACTGTGGAGAGGGGGCTGCTGAGGAGAGCGTGCAGAGCAGAGGAGGTAAAGAGCTAAAGGACCTGTTTTCGACTGCCATCAGCATGGTTGATGAAATGGACCCAGACTTAGAGAAACGTTGTCGCCCACACAATTTCTTATTCAGTTATATGACAGATGAAGCTGGGAACCCCCTTCATGAAAGATAAATGCCTCTGATTTATTTGATTTGTTGAGCTCAATGGAGAAAAATTTCCACATGCTTGCATAGTTTTCACTTGTTGTTTCCTTCTTGTTTTGTAGAATTCTGTCTGCGCTTATCCAAGCTGTAGATTGCTTATTAAAGGCATAAGGTAGAGGAAATCCCTCTATGTGAGACATACCAACCTAACCCTCAGCACCAGGAGAAAGGTGCTGCACAATGCATTGCCCTGACATTTGGTTGAAGGACACTGGTGGCTCTCTACAACACCCAAGGGTACTGTTGTGCTGTACAGAGCTGAAGCTGAGCGGTTTCCTTCAGACAAGGAGAGAAGAGATTTCAGGCCAAGTTTAGACTTTGTACAAACTAATTAAAAAATTACCATAAGAAAGAGAGGGTGGAATCCTAATCAATATGGCTATAAGGGAATTCATTCACTTCTTAAAATTGTGTTCCGATGTGACTGGTTCTCTAGAAGAAATCATATTTCATTTTGAGCCATAAATGCTTCTTTCTGGTCATCTGTTCCATTGAAATGAAAGCAAAAGTATCATTATAGTGTATATACAGAGATGTTTATTGCATAATTATTTTAGAAGCCCAAAAGAAAAAAACTTAAACAAAGTGATGGTCCGTCAGTAATAGAATGTTTGAAATTACAACACACTGGAATATAAAATTCTAGGCAGCCATAAGGAAGAAAGTCATTGTTCACAAAATGCAAGATTCAAAAATACGTGCTTCAGTTTTTGCAAAATAATGACAAAACCTCTCTTTGTGCGTTTCTATATATTATGAATACATATGTATGTTATGTGTAGTTATTTATGAACACATGAACATAAGGAAAAATATGAAAGCATATACAGTAGGTTGTTACCATGGGTAGCTTTGTGTCTATGAGGAGATAATGTAGATTGAGAAAGGGGTATATGGAAAGGAAGAGCTAAACCAAAACAAAAACTACCTTCAAAAAACAGGGTGTATTATATGATCACATATCTTGAGTTTATATAAAATTATATGTGACTACATATACAAATATTAAAAATAAAAAAGTATCAGAATAATGGAAATGAGTTCCATGGAGTCTCTGGGCATTTCAATGCAGCCTACATGTTTTGGTGCCACCTTAAACAGCATTGTAAGTTGACATTGACATGGAAAATAACACAAGGCAACACTGCCAAGCCCACTGTGAAAACAACTGAAAAGAAGATAATAAAGACCACCTCTGTAAAGCACATTTCTTAGAGGCCAGATGCCATACTCTAGTTAAACTCAGTAACAAGAGAGAAGCCCTGAAAAGTAGTGAAGACTTGAACTATGTCTTCCACTGGCGGATTCCTAAGGTGCATTCAAGCTTGGTAAGTCTGTGATTGCAGAACTGTAATGAGAATGATCTAACACTTAAGATACATACATAGAATTTAGAGCTGGATGGGCTTTGAAGGATTGTCTAATAGTAGGTCCTAAAGACAGGAGGAGAAGGGGACGACAGAGGATGGGACGGCTGGATGGCATCACTGACTCAATGGACGTGAGTCTGAGTGAACTCCGGGAGTTGGTGATGGACAGGGAGGCCTGGGGTGCTGCAATTCATGGGGTTGCAAAGAGTCGGACACGACTGAGCAACTGAACTGAACTGAACTGAACTGAAAGGTTCTTTAATTAAAAAAAAAAATTTATTGTGGTAAAGTATATCTGACATTAAATTTAGCATTTTTATCATTTTTAAGTGTACGGATGAGTGGTGTTAAGTTCATTCACATTGTTGTGCCAAATGTCTCATTTCAATGGGCCTGTTAGGGGACACTGGGTGAGCAGACAAGACCTTTCCGTGTTAACTGTGAAACTCCCCATACATTTATAATTATTTCAAGATTTTAGATGTTTTTAAATGGGGTGCCTGTGTCTTCTTTAGGAGTTTCCTTGTAGGTGTGGGAGAGGCAGCACAAGGAAGATTCCAGGTATGGTCTCTACATCTCACCTTCACTTGGGGTGGCACCACTTCATCTCCTTCGTGTGCTGTGCTTCTACAGATTTCTGAAATTTCATGTTAAAAAGCATTTCCAGCAAAAAAAAAAAGTAGTTTTGGAAACTACTGACATCATTTTACAAATAAAGACAGATTAGTTTTCCAATGTTTCTAAGCTAATATATGATGGCTAGGACATCATTTCAGATCTACTGATTCCTGTCTGTTCCTCCCTACACTGCACTATCATCTCCATCGAAAAATAAAGATTTCTGATTCCCTTCCAAGCTCTGTCAACATTTACAAGAAGCTAAAATTAACATCTTCAGATAGCAACACAGATAATATGTTTATAATAGACCTGGAGGAAACTATGTCGCTATTGTTTAGTTGCTCAGTCATGTCGGACTCTTTGCAACCCCATGGACTGGAGCCCACGAGGCTCCTCTGTTCCCAGGCAAGAACACTGGAGTGCGTTGCCATTTCCTTCTCCAGGGGATCTTCCCAATCCAGGGATCAAACTCACGTCTCCTGCATTGGCAGGTGGATTCTCTACAGCTGAGCCACCAGGGAAGCCCGGAGGGAACTATAGTTGAGAACAAATCTAGAGACTCATAAACTTAGCATATCAAACACCAACATCTCCAAGTTTGTAACCTCCAACAGGTGGGTGTGTACACACATGCCCTTAGTCTCCTGAAAGTTTGTGCAATGAAAGATAACATATCTGACATGAGTCTCAGAGAAATTTAAGAGAAAAAGAAATGAATGCCCACTTTTCAATTCATTTAGCAACTGTTTATAAATGTCTACTAAATGCCAGGAACTGTAACAGACACTTGGGGTGTGATGGTAACAAAGCAAGACAGGGCCTTTGCTCTCATGAACTCGCTGCCTGAAAGGGTGGAATACAGTTATTAAACCACTAATAAAACTAATGAATAGATGCTTCAACTGACTTGGAGGAAAGAAAGGGATGAAATGTAGTACAATGAACATGTATAAATAGAAAATGACCCAAAAACAGTCAGAGGAAGCTTCCCTGAAGTGGTTTGACCTGAGTCCACAAGTAAGAGTTAACTGGATGTGTTTGTGAAAAGCTACTTGTAAATAAAATAACTTGAGTTTTCTTTGTTGTTGTTCAGTCACTAAGTCATGTCCAACTTTTCTGATGCCACAGACTGTAGCCTGCCAGGTTCTCCTGTCCATGGGATTTCCCAGGAAAGAATACTGGAGTGGGTTGCCATTTCCTTCTCCAGGGGATCTTCCTGACCCAGGGATTGAACCCACAGGTCTCAAAGAGTCAGACACGACTGAGCGACTGAACTGAACTGAACTGAATCCTGCATCAGCAGGCAGGTTCTTTAGCACTGAGCCACCAGGGAAGCCCATTTGCTATCTTATGTATAGTGAGAAAATATCTCTGGCCTCACATTTGAAAGTTCTGAGTTGTAACTGCATGGCTTCAACTAATGATATAAGGGGACCAGTCAACCTACAGACCATTCACCTCAGTTTCTGTGGGGGTTAGCTTCATGTGTCAACTTATCTGGGCTAAGGGATGCCCAGATAGCTGGTAAAACATTATGTTTCTATGTCTGTGATGGTGTCTCCAGAAAAGCTTAGTATTTGAATTGGTGAGTTGGCATCATTCAATCCACCTAAAGCCTGAGTGAAACAAAAAGGCTGGAAAAAGAATGAACTTTCTCTATTGGCTTGAGCTGTGACACACATTTTCTCCTGCCCTCAAACATCAGCGCTTCTGGCTCTTGCACTCAGATTGGGACTTAAACCATCAACCCCCCAGTTCTTAGATGTTTGGACCTTGAATTCAGTTACATCACCTGTAATTGATGTAATTAATTGTTTTGGTTCTCCAGCTTGCAGATAGCAGATTGTGGGACTTCTTGGTCTCCATAACCATGTGAACCAATTTCTATAATGAATACAAATTTCTTACTGGTTATATTTCTTTGAAAAACCCTGACTAATGCAGTCCCCAAAGAAACAAATACTGCTTCCCCATCTTATAAACTGCATGAAAGAGTCTATGAGGTGAACTCTTGCAATTCCAATCCTCAATTTACGAATACGAGTGTTAGCTCAGAAAATGTGCCCTTGGGCAGTACCATTTGTGAATTTACCTGGGGAATTACAAAAGTGTTTTGCTGAGACTTCTAAAACTAAAACCAAGAAGACTTACAGTATCAAAGGCATTAAATTTCCAGCCAGAAGATCTGATATTAAAAGTTTACAGAGATGTTGACTGCACATAACTTAAAATTTGTGGGCACTATCACCTCTTTGGTGTAGTCAGTAAAGCAGAAGTAGAAGTTTTTCTGGAACTCTCTTGCTTTTTTGATGATCCAATGGATGCTGGCAATTTGATCTCTGGTTCCTCTGCCTTTTCTAAATCCAGCTTGAACATCTGGACGTTCTGGTTCATGTACTCTTTATGAGTGGGAAGGTTAGCTCAGATTTTGTTGGATCATCAAAAAAGCAAGAGAGCTCCAGAAAAACATCTACTCCAGCTTTATTGACTATGCCAAAGCCTTTGACTGTGTGAATTACAACAAGCTGTGGAAAATTCTTAGAGCGACGGGAATACCAGACTACCTTACCTGCCTCCTGAGAAATCTGTATGTAAGTCAAGAAGCAGCAGTTAGAACTAG
>NW_011494691.1:790896-802114 GCF_000754665.1 Bison bison bison | reverse complement strand
ACTGCTTATGTAACTTATGGCAGAGTACATCATGTGAAATGCTGGGCTGGATGAAGCACAAGCTGGAATCAAGATTGCTGGGAGAAATATCAATAACCTCAGATAGGCAGATGACACCACCATTATGACAGAAAGCGAAGAAGAACTAAAGAGCCGCTTGATGAAAGTGGAAGAGGAGAGTTCAAAAACTGGCTTAAAACTCAACATTCAGAAAACGAGGATCATGGCATCCAGTCCCACCACTTCATGGCAAATAGATGGGGAAACAATGGAAACAGTGAGAGACTTTATTTTGGGGGGCTCCAAAATCACTGCAGATCATGACTGCAACCATGAAATTAAAAGACGCTTGCTCCTTGGAAGAAAGACTATGACCAACCCAGACAGCATATTAAAAAGCAGAGACATCACTTTGCCAACAAAGGTCTGTCTAGTCCAGTAGTCACGGATGTATGTGAGAGCTGGACTATAAAAATGCTGAACACTGAAGAATTGATGCTTTTGAACTGTGGTGTTGGAGAAGACTCTTGAGAGTCACTTGAACAGCAAGGAGATCCAACCAGTCAATCCTAAAGGAAATCAGTCCTGAATATTCACTGGAAGAACTGATGCTGAAGCTGAAATTCCAATACTTTGGCCACCTGATATGAAAAACTGACTCACTGGAAAAGACCCTGATGCTGGGAAAGATTGAAGGCAGGAGGAGAAGGGAAAGACAAAGGATGAGATGGTTGAATGGCATCACCAACTAGATGGACATGAGCTTCAGCAAGCTTCGGGAGTTGGTGATGGACAGGGAAGCCTGGTGTGCTGCAGTCCATGGGGTTGCAAAGAGTTAGATACAACTGAGAGACTGAACTGACCACCTCTTCAGGTCACAGCACAGTAGCAACGTTCTCAAAAATGGCAAAGAACTGATTATACCTCAAACTCTGGTTGATTTGAAGTATGGCTGCTTTTAATAACTTCTGTTTATTTCAACTTTTTGAAAATGGATATTAACTCCAATTTTACAATTTTTCTCCTAACCCCTACTATCTGTAAGAATGTGTACTTGCCAACTTAAGTTTTGCCAATCATAATACTCCAGTGGCTGGCAGAGGATTATTAGATTTCAAAAAATTTTTTTCTTTTTAAAATTTTTATTCAACACACGGTAATATTTTTAACACTGGCTTTGTATCATTGAAAAAGAAAAAAAGATGAGTCTGAAAACTTAAAAAAAATAAAGAATCTTGATATGATTTATGTCAAAAAAAAAGATGTTTCGCATATCTCATGCTCTCTTTAGAACCACCCTAGTACACTTTCACCTTAATACCTTTGTTACCATCAGCATACCCCTAGTAAGATGATCCGTGAGCTCCAGAGTGAACTTGTCTTCAGTTGGTCTAGTTGAAGAGACAGACACGTGATTCAGGATGAAATCTTGTGCTTTTCACTTCTATAATCTTATGATAGATAATTGGAATTATGCTAATAATAATGTTTTTAGCATTTGATTATATACCTTACTCAGTTACACATTCTTTGACTGCAGTTTTTCATATCAGTGCCAAACTTTATGAGAGTACATAGGGGATTTCAATTTAATAAGTGTAAAGGATGCTAATCTTAATTTCACTATTTAAGTATGTTGGCAACTGAGTCAAAATGACACAAGGAACTCTGGATGTTGGCACAGTTTCACTTACTCCAAAGAAAAATGAAGGCTGTATCTTCTGTTTACCTTTTGCTCTTCTTATGTTTCTCTCCTCCCTTAAGCTCTCAGTTTGAGAGGTGTAGAGGGGTGGAAAGACAAAAGTTAGATAGTGGTGCTCATCAGCTTTTGGATGTGAATATATTAATAGTATTGCTTTAGGTGCATACATCAGGAGTGCCAATGCACAGAGGCAGAGCCGAACTACTCCTGTGGCTTACACACTTGGGAAGCTATATCTGCATATGTGTGTTTGTGTGTGGTGAGTATATGTAAGTGTGTGTGTGTATGTGGTGGCTATGTGTATGTGTGGTTGGTATGTATATGTATGAGAGTGTGTGTGTGGTGGGTATGTGTGAGTGTGGTGTGTGTGTGTAGTGAGTGTGTGTTGGTATGGGAGTGTGCGGTATGTGTGTGGTGGGTATGTGTGTATATGGTGGGTATATGTTTAAGTGTGTATGTGGTGAGTATGTATGAGTGTATGTGTATATGTGTGTTGGGTATGTGTATGTGTGTGTGTGTGGTGAGTATGTGTGAATGCATGTATGTGTGTGTGGTGCTCTTTGATCTGATCACTTCTGCTTGCTGATCCATCTATTTTATTCCCTGCTTTGCTGTCACTGTAGCTTAGGCTACAGAAGTGTAGGGAAGAGTTGTTTCGCCTCTTCTGTCCATTGCTGCTCCCATTAGCTCACAACTGATCAAACCTTAGGGATGTGAAAACATGTACTCTAGGGCATTCTCAGCTCCCTATGGTAACATGTTGCAATGAGAGACTCATCAATTGAAACCTCAGACAGCTCTGCCCCTGTGAGAGGCAACCCTCCAAAGTCCCCACGGATGCCTTTGTATAGATTCTTCTACTTCCCTTCCGTTTCAGGTTTGGAATGTATAAAGATCCCTGGGAAGGAAAGGCCGTGGTGATAGTACCCTGGCTCTACAGTAAGTTATTCTGCCCCCTGTTGGGAGTATCTGGTATCTCTGTGAGAGCTTCTTTGGGTGACTGGTAGGATTTACATTTTTGAAAATCAGTGGTTTTATAAAGTACATCTTTAAGAAAGAGACAAAATAGTTTTAGATTTTAAGTACTCTAGAAAACACATTTCTGTGGTGTTTTAACAACCTCCTGCTTTCAGGTCTATTTTTAATGCCAGGTGTGTGACTTGGGGATGCTCTCTGGACCTCAGATTCAACTATAAAATGAAGGATTTTAACCACATCAGTAGTTTCCACTCAGGGTCCACCTTGGAGGTCAGAGAAAGGTTCCTATACTCCACCATCCACCTGAGCAGCTCAACTTCTACTTGGATTATGCTTTGAGATTCCTCATAAGATTTAAATTGAGAGAGAGTGAGAAAAGAAGGAGGAGGAGGAAAGGCAAGAAGAAGAAGAGGAAGAGGAAGGAGAGAAAGAGAAGAAAATAAAGAAAGTGGAGGAAGATAAAGGAAGAGAAGAAAGTAGAAGAGAAGAAGGAGAAAGAAGAAGGAAGGGGTGAAAGAGGAAGAAGAAGAAAAAGCTTTCTGTGGCTTAAGGTTGTTTGAGAAAGCAACTGAATAGCTTCTAAAAGGTGTCTGTCATAACTTGATGGAAATTGATAGGAGATATGAGGAGTATTGTTTCTCAATTATTAAAATCCTATCTTCTAGGGCTTTCTCTGTATCCTTTGACCTTGTGATTGCCTTCTTCTCTGTTGTTTTCTTGACCTTCACCCAAAGATTTCAAAGGAAATATGAAGGAACTCCAGCCACACGGGGTCCCACTAAGCAGGCAGAGACGCAAGGATGAAGACTAAAACAGTATTCTCCCACGCCTAGTAGGCAGACTCCAAGAGGTGGGTTAGCTGAGAATTATTTGAAAGGGCAGAATCCCTCGAGAGTCCTCCCTCTAAGCCTCTCTCCCAGAGTCTCCTTGTAGTCTGGCAAGGCCCCTTGGAATCCCCATACCGTCCCCATGAAGCACATACCAAGCATGGCACTCCAGCTCTTACCCCTAGTCACTGAATATATCCTAAATTTTTCAAAGAAATCTAGATCTAATCCTTGTGACTAAAAATAAGATAATTATTTAAAAGTATATTATGTTAAGCAAGATGGTTAACCTGCACTTAATTTCCAAATAACTATCATTTTATTTCATATAATTTTTTCCAGCTCTTAAAAATGTCAGAAATTGGGTGGGATAATAAAACAAAGGACTTCCCTGGTGGCTCAGTAGTAAAGAATCTGCCTGCCAATGCAGGAGATGCAAAACACATGGGTTCAGTCCCTGGGTTGGAAAGATCCCCAGGAGGAGGGCATGGTAATCCACTTCAGTATTCTTGCCAAGAAAATCCCATGGACAGAGGAGATTGGCAGACTACAGTCCATGAAGTTGGACATGACTAAAGTGACTGAGCATGCACACAATAAAACAAAATGGACAAAATATTGATAATTATTGACAGTGGGTGGTATGTATATGCTGCTGCTGCTGCTGCTAAGTCGCTTCAGTCATGTCCGACTCTGTGCAACCCCATAGATGGCAGCCCACCAGGCTCCCCTGTCCCTGAGATTCTCCAGGCAAGAATACTGGAGTGGGTTGCCATTTCCTTCTCCAATGCATGAAGGTGAAGAGTGAAAGTGAAGTCGCCCAGTCCTGTCCGACTCTGAGCAACCCCACGGACTGCAGCCTACCGGGCTCCTCCGTCCATGGGATTTTCCAGGCAAGAGTACTGGAGTGGGGTGCCATCGCCTTCTCCGGTATGTATATGGGAATTCACTAAACTATTTTCTCTACTTTGGGATATAGTTGAAGTTTTCTATAATATGAAGTTTTTTGAAAGTGTTATGGAGTCTGCTGGAAGGAGCATTGGGCCAGGAGTAGATCTCATTAGCAGAAGTGCTGGGCTTGTCAGAGGAGGAGCTGGATGAAAGCAGGGTGTGGAAAGTCTTTGGAATCTCCTTATGGTGGGGAATTGGGAACCAGGAGGTAACCTTCCATGGATGGAGGCCCCCAAAGAAAGCCTTGGAAGGCTGAGTGGACAGATGTGTGCACCTCTGAAACCATGCTGCCAAGGGTGGGGAGTACAGATAGGAGTGGGAGAAGGGGCCATGCTCTTTCTGATGTTTCTTCTCCTCATATCCCTTTTTTCCCCTCCTCCCTGGAACCTCTTCCCACTTGAGGTCCCATTTCTATGCCCAGCTCCTGGCTTGTTCTCACCTTCTTTACACCCACTTCCCCTTCCTCATCTCTGATTCTTGAGATCTCCTTCTGCAGATCTGGGTGGCCAGGTCTGGATATACACCAGACAGATACAAGACTGTTGAATGCTGCTTGGCTATACACAGGATAAATACTCTGAGATTTCACAAAAGAAGGTACTTGCTTTATAAAATTTAAATAAGAGAAAGATGTCTATAACAAATATGAAAAAAACTCACCAACTTGTTAGCATGCTGATTCATAAAAAATCTCTCTACTCTAGCAATCAAAAATAATGTGTTTAAAACTGCATGTCACCATACCATCAGTACTTTATTAAATCAATTGGTAAGTCCAACCAGCAATTTTGTTATTTTGTTTTGTCGCTAAGTTGTGTCTGACTTTTTGAAACCACATGAACTGCAGTACACCAGGCTTCCCTGTCCTTCACTATCTCTCAGAGTTTGCTCAAACTCATGTCCATCGAGTGGGTGATGCCATCCAACCATCTCATCCTCAGTCATCCCCTTTCTCCTCCTGCCTTCAGTCTTTCCCAGCATCAGAGTCTTTTCCAATAAGTTCACCACTCTTTCCCATTCAGGGTTTTTTTCCAATGAGTTGGCTTTTCACATCAGGTAACCAAAGTATTGGAGCTTCAGCTTCAGCATCAGCCCTTCCAATGAATTCAGGGTTGATTTCCTTTAGGATTGATTGGCTTGACCTTCTTACTGTCCGAGGGAGTCTCAAGAGTTTTCTCTAACACCACAATTCAAAAGCATCATTTCTTTGATGCTCAGCCTTCTTTATGATCCAACTCTTACATCTGTACACGACTACTGGAAAAACCATAGCTTTGTCTATATGGACCTTTGTTGATAAAGTGATGTCTCTGCTTTTAATACACTGTCTAGTTTTGTCATAGCTTTTCTTCCAAGGAACAGGCATCTTTTAATTTCATGGCTGCAATCACTGTCTGCAGTGATTTGGGGGCCCAAGAAAATAAAATCTGTCATTGTTTCCACTTTTCCTCCTTTTATTTGATATGAAGTAAGCTTGGAAGAAAAGTTATGACCAACCTAGATAGCATATTCAAAAGCAGAGACATTACTTTGCCAACAAAGGTCCATCTAGTCAAGGCTATGGTTTTTCCAGTGGTCATGTATGGATGTGAGAGTTGGACTATAAAGAAGGCTGAGCACCAAAGAATTGATGCTTTTGAACTGTGGTGTTGGAGAAGACTCTTGAGAGTCCCTTGGACTGCAAGGAGATCCAACCAGTCCATCCTAAAGGAGATCAGTCCTGGGTGTTCATTAGAAGGACTGATGTTGAAGCTGAAACTCCAATACTTTGGCCACCTCATGAGAAGAGTCAACTCATTGGAAAAGACCTGATGCTGGGAGGGATTGGGGGCCGGAGGAGAAGGGGACAACAGAGGATGAGGTGGTTGGATGGCATCACTGACTCGATGGACATGAGTTTGGGTAAACTCCAGGAATTGGTTTGTGCTGTGCTGTGATTGATGGGGTTGCAAAGAGTCAGACACGACTGAGTGACTGAACTGAACTGACCCGATGGGACTAGATACCATGATCTTAGTTTTCTTAAATGCTGAGTTTTAAGCCAGCTTTTTTACTCTCCTCTTTCACCCTCATCAAGAGGCTCTTTAGTCCCTCCTCATTTTCTGCCATTATAGTGTTATCATCTGCATATCTGAAGTTGTTGATATATCTCCCAGCAACTTGATTCCAGCTTGTGAGTCATCCATCCTGGCATTTTGTATGATGTAGCCTACATATAAGTTAAATAAGCAGGGTGACAAATACTTTGTGAAATCAATTAATAAGTCCAAACTGCAATTTTATTATACAATATAATTAAATAGGACCAAACAAAAAATACAAGGAGCATCACACATAGTAAGAAAAATATTATTACCTGAAAAATTTGATTCACTTAAATGTATACAAAGGTATGAATGTTTAGACAAGGATGCAAAGTATCCTACAAAGGCAAGGATGTATTTTCAGTGCTTAGCAACTATGAGTTGTTGGTATTTTTATTCCTTTGTATTACTTTCATCATCCCTGACAAGGTCTACTTCAGATGTATAGTTCTTATCATGAGAGGGAAGTATGATCATGAATGGTTTAGTACAAAATCTCTCCCATTTAAGAACTAAATATCTCAATCTGTGTTTTCTACTACTGGGTTATCAATGCCATTATTTAAAAATTTTCAGTGTATTACATCAAAAAGAAGGAAGTGATGTTGTAAATGGGGCATAGATAGTGAAGCCTTCCCAGGTCCACCTCTGTCCCCCAAATCCTGAGTAACTTGGATTCTCTGAGGAACATTGAGTAAATTTACTGTTTCAGAGCATAGGCATTCCAGCATCTTCCCCTAGAGCCAAATTTTCTCACAATCTTTTCATCAAGCATTCCAGCAATAATCTTTTTTATTTCTCTCCTTCCCACCTTCTAAGACTTCTTGAAAGAAAGATTTCTAGTCACAACTTCACCTCCTGTGTTAGTTAGGGCACAGGCTAAGTAAGCTTCTGTGACAAAGATATCCAAAAATACAGTGGCTTATGTAATTTAGAACTCCTTTCTGGTCATGTAACATTCCGGCAGTGGGTGGTCCAGACTGTACGACAGCTCTAGTCCATTTAGGAACAGAGGTTCCTTTTATCCTGTGGCTCCACCATGCTCTGGAGTTTTGTCTTTATCTGAGTGATGAGAGCAAGGATGATGTCAGGGATTTGACCTGCCATCAACAGAGACTGGTGTTGCCATTAGCTGAAATGGAAGTTGATTTAGGAGACAAACATGAGGACCTCACTTAGGCTTGTTAAGTTGTGCATCCAAGTGAAAATATAAGTAGATAGTTGGATACACTGAGTGAGAATTGAAAGAAGAGGTCTAGGCTGTAGACATGACTTGAAGAGTCACCCATCATGGACCTTGATGAAATCAACAAGGGAGTGAGTATGTATAAAGAAAAAAGGATTAAATACTAAACCCAGGGTTACAAAAATGTGGAGGTTAGAAGCATGAAGGATCAGCCTGTGAATGAAAAGGAGAAAATGGTCAGAGAGGGAAACCAGGAGAGTACAGTGTCCTCAAAGCTAAGAGAGGAACATGTGTCAAGGAGGAGGGGACAATCTCTTGTCAAATGCTGCTTATGAGTCAAGTAATGTGAGGACAGTGATACGACAATTTGATTTAGCTTCAAGTGGCAGGAAACACATCTGCAGAGCAGAGGAAATGGAAGAAGGGCTCCTGCTTTATTGAGTCATTTATTTTTTTATTCATTAATCCAAGAAAAATTGAATACATAAAATACTCCTATGTTCATGACATGTACCTTTAGCTGGATATTCAAAAAGGACTGTTCATAAATTATGCCACATGTCTTAGATTCAAATCTCCAAGTACTGCTTTTTTCTCTCTAAAGCTCTCCTCTCCTCCTCCATAATCAGCTGCCTGGGTGACCAACCTGTGGCAAAAATGGTCACTCTGCAAGAGGAAGACCCTAAAGATAAACCATAAAATACAACAGTCACAGAAGACATAAACTACAGGAATCTGGCTGAATGTTGAAAGGGAAAATGTGCAAAACTCTGGGAGCACCTGGGCTGCAGCTGAAGTCCTCTCCAGGGTCATGGGTCAGAGACTTCCAAGAGGATGTCATCGCAATGAATGCGTGCAAGTGCTCCCTCCTGGAATGCTTTAATGAAGTGGAACAAGGGCTTAAATGAGCCAAATCAGCTTTGAAATCATGACATGTGCTTATGTTTGTACTAAAACGAGTTCACTTATTTGAAAACATATCCCCATGGAGGGTGGGCCTGTAGTCAGGGAGGGTGTCAGGGAGATGATAACAATGCAGGACATTGAAATCCACCAGAGAAAATCCACAGCACAAAAGTTAAAGAAGGGGGTATAATCATCTAGCTGGTATTAGGAAGGCTGCTCTAGAGTAAACAGGTACACTGACTGAGGGCACAGAAGCTCCTGGCTCAGAAAAAAACCACCACTATTTCTGGAGCTTCCTCAGTAAAATGAGGGAGTTGGACAAGATTGTCTCTGAGATCTCTTCCACCTCTTACATTTTGAAACCAAAGTCTCCCAAATGTGTGAAAAGATTCACTTTGTTGATAATTAGGAAGTGACATTCCAGTCTCACTGTGAGTTTTGACCCAGATACATGCATTACTAGAAGTGTTAGTGATTTTCTTCTTGTAAGAAGCCACATATGTACACAACTTTTCAGACTCAGAGGCCTGAAGGTGTGATGGGGATAGGAGGGGGCGTTTGCTGCCTCGAGCCTACATGCTCAGAATTTGTCTCCTATGTAAAGGGCCAGAGCAACACAGTGGACTGGCTGTTTCTGAGAAGTGAAACATTGTTACTCAACACACACAAAAAGATGACAGCAGATGTTTAGAACCAGCCCTGTGGCAGGGATCTGACAGGATGATGCTCCTACCAAGCGCAGGCAAACAGTTTCCTTTTTCCCTCTGTGATTTCTTGCACAACCTTCCAAACTCCTTCTTGGCATGCTGTGTGGACAAATGCGTTATTCTGTGCTGGGCTCCATGTCCACTGCCTGATTTATATACAGCACAGTGGAATTGTTCTTTGTTAATCAAGTTTATTACACAAAGCTATTCTAGCACATCTTTCTATTGTGGAAACTAAATGTGCCTAGGGAAGATACAGTCTTGAATATTAAATGAGGAGATATATATCTTTCCTAAATGACAGTCACAGCCTGTTAGTTTATCTCATGTCCAAATGGGGTGGAGAAGTGATCACATGATGACATGGATCTCAGGCTCTTTGCAGGGGACTGTCCCCCAAATTCTCAAAAATAGACATTGCTCCCCCAAATTTACACATTGACAAGTGGTAAAATTTGAATTTGAGACCTGTTTTATTAACTTTAACTCTTTCACACATCTCAAACCACAATTATGAAACAACAATGGCCCAATTCTTAGGCAGCTAGCATTGACACCATTTGAACTTTGTATGTAACCAGGCTCAAGGTGAGCTGAACCTTTGGGTTCCCCCGTTAAATGAGCTGATAAATTGCCTTCTTTGCTCCAGCTACTTGACATTGATTTCTGTCACTTGTCAATAAATTTTCATAATGATTTACGAGCTTTCCTATTCTGGAAACAAGTCTGTGTGCTTATTTAGGACCGATGACCACACGTGCCGTTGGTAACCCACATGTACAATGCTGTGCTGAAAGTTTTGTATGTGTATTCATTTACCCTCAAAACAGATAGATATTTTTAATCTTCTAGATAAAGAAACTGAGGCACAGAGGGGTTAGATATATTTCTTAGGACCATGTGTCTAGTAAGATTCAGAGTCAAGATTTAAACCCTGGTAGTCAGATGCCGCAGTCCCCACCCAAAACCGTGTTGCCATACAACCCTTGTGTGTGTGTGTGTGTGTGTATGTGTGTGTTTTAATTGTGGTGTTAACCTGTGTGTGTGTGTACACATGTGTCTTAACTGTGGTGTGAAGAGGTAGGCTAATGGGGAAGAAGTAAAGCTTCTAGCTTGCTAGTCATTTTCTGCAGAGCAGACTCTGACTTCAGGATGCCCGGCCACACAGAACACTTAGAACACCTTCTGGGGAGAAATCAGCAAGTTGAGATAAAGCCACTGGACAGTGGATCACAGTAAGGGCATGTAGGGGCTTTAGGAAAATGGTGGCTCATAGCATATGGACGGAACAGGAAGTTGAACACGAAGTTTGAGTGAAGTGAAGGAACTTCTGGAAGCAGAATCCAGCCCAAGGAAGGCAAAAAGGATTAAACTGACAGAAGGGTCAGTCAAGTCCCCTTGTCCACACACCACCCTCCATATGCACCTAAAACTTAAGCAATATTTAATTTTACACCTTTTCAGTACTTATCAACCCTTTTAATCTTTGAAAATGTGAAAAAAAAACATATTACTATCTGATGTTAAATTGTTTTTTTCCCCTCTGAGATAGTTCTCATGGTTGGGAATTGGGCCACTAGCCATTTAAAATTTTTTCTTTCGTGGCTTGTTAATCAACAAATATATTAAGCTATACTACTGGGTTGGTGCTAGGGCTTCCCCTGTGGCTCTGCCAGTAAAGAACCAGCCTGCAATGCAGGAGGGTGGTAGGAGCCATGGGTTTGATTCCTGGATCAGGAAGATCCCCTGGAAAAGGAAATGGCAATGGCAACCCACTCCAATATTCTTGCCTGGGAAATCCCATGGACAGAGGAGCCCAGCAGGCTACTGTCCATGGGTTGCAAGGGTCAGACACGACTTAGAGACTAAACAACATT
>NW_011494691.1:774592-790796 GCF_000754665.1 Bison bison bison | reverse complement strand
AACATTGCTGCTGCTGCTACTAAGTCGCTTCAGTTGTGTCCGACTCTGTGCAACCCCATAGATGGCAGCCCACTAGGCTCCTCTGTCCCTGGGATTCTCCAGGCAAGAATAATGGAGTGGGTTGCCATTTCCTTTTCCAATGCTTGAAAGTGAAAAGTGAAAGTAAAGTCGATCAGTTGTGCCGACTCTTAGCAACCCCATGGACTGCAGCCTACCAGGCTCCTCCGTCCATGGGATTTTCCAGGCAAGAGTACTGGAGTGGCTTGCCATACATTAGGTTAGTGCAAAAGTAATTGCAGTTTTGCGTTGCTGAAGTTTGTCATTTGATAATGGAATGCATTCTTAAATAAATGTGGTTATGTTATATATCATAAAAATGCACATTTCTTGCTTTATGTTTTTTGCTAATGGATTATTACTTGCTGTTTATTTTACATGTATTTTAGACTATGGAAATGATGTTAGACAAAAAGCAAATTCAAGTAATTTTCTTATTTGAGTTCAAAAATGGGTTGTAAAGCAGCAGGGGCAACTTGCAACATCAACAATGCATTTGACCCAGGAATGCTAATGAACTTACAATGCTGTGGTGGCTCAAGAAGTTTTGCAAAGGAGACAAGAGCCTTGAAAATGAGGAGCACAGTGGCTGGCCACCGGAAGTTGACAACGACAACTGTGAACATCATCAAAGATGATCCTCTTACAACTACATAAGGAGTTTCCCAAGAACTCAAGGTTGACCATTCTGCAGTCATTTGGAACTTGAAGCAAATTAAAAAATGAAAAAGCTCAATAAGTCAGTGCCTCATGCTGCTGCTGCTGCTGCTGCTGCTAAGTAGCTTCAGTCATGTCCCACTCTGTGCAACCCCATAGACAGCAGCCCACCAGACTCCTTCATCCCTGGGATTCTCCAGGCAAGAACACTGGAGTGGGTTGCCATTTCCTTCTCCAATGCATGAAAGTGAAAAGTGAAAGTAAATTTGCTCAGTCGTGTCTGACTGTTCAAGACCCCATGGACTGTAGCTTACCAGTGCCTCATGAGCTAACTGCAAATCAAAAAAATTGTCATTTTGAAGTGTCATCTTCTCTTATTCTACTCAACAACAACAAACTATTTCTGTACTGGATTGTGATGTGAAACACACAATGGATGGGGAAACATTCAGGCATCTGTGTTTCCCCATCTGGAAAATAGATTTTATATGACAATCAGTGATGACCAGCTCAGTGATTGGACTGAGAAGAAGCTCCAAAGCACTTCCCAAAACCAAATTTGCACCAAAAAAAGAGTCATAGTCACTGATTGGTGATCTGATGCCAATCTGATCAATTATAGCTTTCTGAATCCTGGTAAAACCATTACATCTTAGAAGTATGCTCAGCAACTCAATGAGATGCACTGAAAACTGCAAAACCTACAGCCAACATTCGTCATCAGAAAGGGTCCAATTCTTCTTCACAACAATGCCGGACCACATGTAGCACAACCAATGCTTCAAAACTTGAATGAATTTGGCTGTGAAGTTTTCCCTCATCTGCTATATTCACCTGCCTTTTTATCAACTGACTACCACTTCTTCAAGCATCTTGACAATGTTTTGAAGGGAAAATAGTTCCACAGCCGGCAGGATACAGAAAATGCTTTCCAAGAGTTTGTTGAATCTAGATTCAAAAACGAAAGGATTTTTATGCTAGAGGAATAAACAAACTTATTTCTCATTGGCAGAAATGTGTTGATTGTAATGGTTCCTATTTTGATTAATAAAGGTGTGTTTGAGGCTAATTATAATGATTTAAAATTAAGGGTATGAAACCACTATTACTTTTGCACCAATCTAATATTTGATGGCAAATTACAGAAACCTAACAAAGGAGTTATTAAACCTATTGAGGAGTTATTAGATTTTATAACTGGGAAACAGGTGCAGCTACTTTTATGCAAGTCTAGATCCAAGACCTCAAACCATATAATCATGAAATCACCTCTTTCTCTCCCCCTCTCTCTTCTACTGTCCCTCTCTGAAAGTTTGTCTTCTTAGAAGGAGGGGTTCCTTTTATATTATAGCATATGTAACAGCCTCTACACCTGCAAAAGATTGACTTATTGGGAACGTACCAACCCCTGAACTATCAGCACACCTGAGGGGTGAGGTAGTTTGATTGGTTACATGTCAGTTCTTGAGGTGGGGAAGGTGAAAACAAGCTCTTGACAGTTTTAGGAGATAGTAAACGGCATTTTTGGAGAAGGCAATGGCACCCCACTCCAGTACTCTTGCCTGGAAAATCCCATGGACGGAGGAGCCTGGTAGGCTACAGTCCAAGGGGTGGTGAAGAGTCGGACACGACTGAGCAAATTCACTTTCACTTTCACTTTTCACTTTCATGCATTGGAGAAGGAAATGGCAACCCACTCCAGTGTTCTTGCCTGGAGAATCCCAGGGACAACCGGGCCTGGTGGGCTGCCGTCTATGGGGTCGCACAGAGTCGGACATGACTGAAGTGACTTAGCAGCAGCAGCAGCAGCAAAGGGCATTTTCCCAAAGCAAAATTGTGCAAAGTAGAGGGAAAGGCTGGCAAAACAAATCATCATTAAAATACTCTTTTCTATTTCAAAATGAGGTATTTAAGTTTTGATTTGAAAGAGCTCTTTATATATTAAGAATGTTAACATTTGATTTTTACTATATAAACTATGTTTTTCACAGTTCATCACTTGTCTTTTCACTTTGTTTATGGTGTACCTTTTCTTTTTATAGTAATGAAAGATTTTTACATAAGCCCCCACAGTTCAGTGAGTTTCCTCAGAGCTGCCACTTGAAGGGATACTCACCCATGTCTCAGGACCACTCACCACCTTACCCTACAGCCTTGCACAGTTAGTGTGCTAAAGCTTCAGCTCCCTACCTTCTTCAAAGAGATTTTCAGTGTTTCCCCATCTGTAAAATGGGAAACAATACTACCAGCAGGATATACAGTTATGCAGCAGAATGTCTTTATTTTTTGGAATTGCATGCCAAAGTGTCCAGATGTCAATGGTTTATTTTGAAGTGATTCACTTACAAAAATAAATAATGAGAGAGAGAGAGGTAGGTGAGGCAAATAGTATAAACTGTTAATAGTGTTGTATCTAGGTGGTGGCTAAACGGATGTTCATTGTATAATATTTCTACTTTTCTTTATCTGAATTTTTTCTAATTAAAAAGTTACAAAGGAGAGTGAGAATAGGGAGTTGTGGAGCATGTGTGTTCTTTATTATAAACATCCTCTGCTCCACGATGGTGCATCCCAGTGGCAATGTGTGGGATCCAACTGCAACTCTATGGAGTGTGCACTGCAGTTTACACTCTAATACAGCCTTTGTTGTGAAGGTAGATTTGGGTGGGGGATGTTGGTGCCACAGAGGGGCTATGAACCTCTAAGAAACCTTACTCCCAGCTAATCTTTGGAAATCTGTGCAAGGCAGTGGCCTTGCTGACTGATGACTTTGTCTAGACTTTGAATTGTACAGCTTCTTGTGGGAGCTAGACTCACATTTTTTTTTTTACAAGTCCTATATTTTATTCCTAATATCAGATCCTATAATTTGACCCAAAGAACCTAGAGTCTTCAAATACAGTCCTTTCAAAGTATACACTATTGGTATTCAGTAGTGACTGAAGCTATTGGGCCTGGTAGGCTCTGTTCATGGAATTCTCCAGGCAAGAATACTGGAGTGGGTAGTCATTCCCTTCTCCAGGGGATCTTCCCAATCCAGGGATCAAACCCAGGTCTCCTGCATTACAGGCAGATTCTTTACAGCCTGAGCCATCAGGGAAGCCTCAGTTTATTAGGCAGAATTCCCAGGTGGCACAGTTGTAAAGAACCTGCCTGCCAATGGAGAAGCTGCAAGAGATGAAAGTTTGATAACTGGGTTAGGAAGATCACCTGGAGTAGGAAATTGCAACCCACTCCAATATTCTTGCCTGGAAAATTCTATGGACAGAGGAGCCTGGAAGACTACAGTCCATGAGATTTCAGAGTCAGACACAACGGAGCATGCAGCACATATTTTGTTCAGAATATTTAGGTCAAACAAAAGCTGGCTTTTTATTTAAAAGAAAAAACTTGCCCCAGAGCATGCTAGCATTGATTCAGAAAATACATGAACTCCTTGATGGCTTAGCTCTGTTCAAAAAGAATAAGAAAAGATGGAGTCATTTTTGAAGACTTCTAGCCTAGAGAAAGAGTCATCAGAAATCTGAAGCCTGGAGGAAATTGAAAGTTTAAGAATGAAGTAGTTTCCTGAAAATAAGACTTGAAAGAAGAAAGCCCTACATGCACAGAACAAGTGAAGTTGGTGGCTGAACTTATAACATTGATCCATTCAATAGAAAATGAATTGAGTAATCATTCCACAAGCAGTTTTCCAACAGAATGTGAGGCCAAGAGCAAATCCCCACCTAATCCCGCACCAGCAGCTAGAGCTTCCTGTTGAAATCAGAGCTTTCCTCTCTCCGCCACTAGCATCTCATGTTTGCTATTAGACTATGTCCATCTATCCAAATTCATTATTGCCAAGGGGATATATATTGATCCAAGGGGACAATTTCTGCAAGAACGACCTTTTCACCTTCTTCCCTTTCTCTGTTTCCTTCTCCATTTTCACCTCACCCCTCTACCATCCTAATATCCTGAAAATAAAATAGGATTCATTCTAGATTAACTCAACTTTCAAACAAACCAAATATTTCACTGTTTCCTTCTCCATTTTCACCTCACCCCTCTACCATCCTAATATCCTGAAAATAAAAGAGGATTCATTCTAGATTAACTCAACTTTCAAACAAACCAAATATTTCAGAACTGTGCTGATATCCAGACTATACTGAAAAACTTTTGTCTCTTTTAAAAGAAATAGTTTGGGATTATTTATCTTTTGCCATTAGTTTAAAAAACTGCTATTACTTAAGAGACAAAATTTTTGCTTGAATTACATTTTGATGGGACTCTGGTTCTTAATGTTTTGAAGATAATATTATCTTCAACTTGTGGGGCTTCCCTGATAGCTCAGCTGGTAAAGAATCTGCCTGCAATGCAGGAGACCCCGGTTTGATTCCTGGGTCAGGAAGATCCCTTGGAGGAGGGCATGGTAACCCATTTCAGTGTTCTTGCTTGAAGAATCCCCATGGACAAAGGTGCCTAGCAGGCTACAGTCCATGTGGTCACAAAGAGTCAGACACGACTGAGTGACCAAGCACAGTACATCAATTTATGAGTAATATTTCTATTTATCTTTTGCATGCATGTGCATGCACTTGTCTGCCTCTTTGCAATCTTACGGACTGTAACCTACCAAGTTTCTCTGTCCATGCAATTTTCCGGGCAAGAATACTGGAGTGGGTTGCCATTTCCTCCTCCAGGGAATCTTCCCACCCCAGGGATCGAATCTGCATCTCCTGCCTTGCTGGTAGATTCTTTACCGCTGAGCCACCTAGTTAGTAAATAAACTGGTACTTTAATTTTTAATTACCGTCATTATAACCTGAACAGCAACAGGAGCAATATATGTGTAGCTCAGATACAGGAGTTGTTTTAAACTGCAAATACAGTTTTTGTTTGCTCAGAGGTGTGTTGACTATAGTTATAAATCAAATATAACAGTTTATTTTTACCTAAATAAATAGTGGTTAGTGGTCAATTTTGAAGAGATAACTGCACTCCCATGTTTACTGCATCATTATTCACAATAGCCAAGATATGGAAACAACCTAAATGTCTGTCAATGAAAGGATATGAACGTGGAATATACAGAATGAATAAACAAAATGTGGTATAATTATTATAAAATATAATGTAAATAATATATATGTATAGTGTGCATAACATAATCTTATTCAGCTTTAAAAAAAGAAGGAAATCCTGATGTATGTGACTAAAAGGATGAACCTGGAGAGCATTATGCTAAGTGAAAGAAGCCAGTCATAGAAGAATAAATATTGCAGGATCCCACTTCTACAAGGCAATAAAAATAATCAAATTCATAGAGACAGAGTGGAAAGTCAGTTGCCAAGGGCTGGGGAGAGGGGGAAATAGAAAACTTCTGCTCCGTGGGTATAAAATTTCAGTTGTGAAAGATGAGTAAATTCTAGAACTCTGCTGTATAACATTGCATCTATAGGTAACAACACTGTTCTGTATACTTAAAAATTTATTAAGGGGGTAGATCTCATCATAAGTGTACTTACCACAATTAAATAGTCATTGGTTTAAAAGAATTGTACGTAATGAAATCTATTAAACATTAATGTATGCTTTTGTCTCTTTTTCCATGCTTAGAAAATTCTTTTCCATCTCTACATCATAAAATCTTTCTTGTAAATTGTGTTCTAGAGCATTTATAATTTTATATTTTAATCCATGATGTTGCCATTTTTGTTAGTTAAGGTGACACTAACCACAGTAACAATAGCCCTCCAAATCTCAGAGGCTCAACACACTAAGTTTTGGTTTTTTTCCCCACAGAATAGTCCAAAGCAGGTGTTAGCTATGCGGCCTTCTGTATGGACATGCAAGGACCCAGACTTCTTGCATCTTGAGTCTGTGCTCCCAGTTAGGTCAGTACAGTACTGGCCAAGAACCTATAGGGAAGAACATGGCAGAATGTTATATTTATAGCTATATGGGCCAGTCCTGGAAGTAGCATACATCATTTATACCTACATTCCACTGGTCAGGATTCAGTCCATGGACACAGAAAACTGCAAAAGAATCTGTGTAATAGGAGGGACTCACCTTTTGGTTTCATATCTTTTTGTCTTTTTATACAGTTCATGAGGTTCTCATAGCAAGTATACTGGGGTGGTTTGCTATTCCCTCCTCCAGTGGATCACTTTTTGTCGGAACTCTCCACTATGACCTGTCCATCTTGGATGGCCCTATATGGCATGGCTCATAGCTTCTTTGAGCTACACAACCCCCTTTGCCATGACAAGGCAGTGATCCACGAAGGGGGTGTGAGCTAGACCATAAAGAATGCAGGGCATCAAAGAATTAATGCCTTCAAACTTTGTTGCTGGAGAAGAGTCCTGAGAGTCTCTTAGACAGCAAGGAGATCAAACCAGTCAATCTTAAGGGAAATCAACCCTGAAAACTCATTGGAAGGACTGATGCTGAAGCTGAAGTGCCAGCAATTTGATCACCTGATACAAACAGTCAACTCATTGGAAAAGTCCCTAATGCTGGGAACGATTGAAGGCAGAAGGGGAAGAGGGCATCAGAGGATGAGATGGCTAGATGGCATGACTAATGCAATGGACATGAACTTGGGCAAACTCCAGGAGTTGGTGAAGGACAGGAATGCCTGTCATGCTGCAGTCCATGGCGTCTTAAAGAGTTGGACACTACTGAGCAACTGAACAACAACAGGAGGGAAAGAAAAGAGGCTTTGAGGAGCACAGAGAAGTTTCTGCTGCAGTTTTGCACAATTTTGTTGTAAGATTAGAAATAGAGCCCCTTATCATTTGAAAATTTGGGGTCATGTTGAATTCTGAGCACTGTCCACTTCCATTGTCCACTTCCTCCATTATCTCCATCTTCAATTTGCTTTAGCTGTACAGTTTTACCTTTCACACTAGATCTTTGTTTTTTAATTTTTGTATATCTTTGCTTTCTTTTTCTTGTAGTGTGAAGTACAAATCCAACTTTACTTTTCTCTATTTGGTGAACTCAGTTTTTCCAGCACCATCTATCTACACAAAATAAGTTATAATTTTAAAAGCTTATTTAAAAACTGAGATGCCAACACATATCAAGTTCCCACATGTACAAGGCCTCTCTGTGCTCCTCCTGTGGCCTATTTGTCTGGGTTTCTGTTCAGAAACACGCTGTTTTTATTGCAATAACTCTTGTTACTATAATAACATGTCCTACAGGTCTAGGTCTGGGGAGAGCTACTAGCAGCCTAGGTTACTCCATTATTGTTTCTGGATTGAAAAATCTCTAAACTTGGTCTTAAATTATGACACCATTCCATTAGTAGAGGAAGATGAAGGCAGGTGAGATCTAACCATAAGGTTTGTAAGCTATATTGTGATTATATGTTCTCTAAGGCAAAAGACAGTTATCCTTGTTAAGTCTAGACCATGACAGCCAGGATAAGGATGTGCTTATGCCAATAGTATGGAATAACATCTCTCTTGTCAATTAATAGAATCCAGAATTCTCAGTAAATTTTCCTTTGCCATCTATCTCCAGCCAATTATTCTACTCTCACTGACAGAGATAGCATTGCGCTTATTTCATCCAGTTCCTTACTTTATCCTTGTGAAAGCCAAAACATTGTATTTTTTATTTTTTTTAATTTATTCTTAATTGGATGATGATTGCTTTACATGCGCTGGTTTCTGCTGTCCAACATGAATCAGCTATAAGCTTACATATATCCTCTTTCTTTTGAGCCTCCTTCCCACCACCCCCATTCCCCATCTAGGTCATCAGAGAGCATGGAGCTGAGCTCCCTGTGGTATGCAGCCTCTTCCTGCTAGCTATCTATTTTACACATGGTAGTGTAAATATGTCAATGGTACTCTCTCAATTTGTCCCACACTCTCCTGCTCCCACTGTATCCATAAGTCTGTTCTCTATGTCTGAGTCTCTATTCCTGTCCTGCAAATAGGTTCTTCAGTACCATTTTTCCAGATTTCATATATATGTGTTAATTATGATATTTGTTTTTGTCTTTCTGACTTACTCTGTGTAACAGGCTCTAGGTTTATCCACCTTACTGTAAGTGTCTCACATTCATTCCTATCTATGGCTGAGTAATATCCCATTGTATGTATGTGCCACAACTTCTTTATCCATTCATCCATCAGTGGATATCTAGGTTGCATCCATGTTCTGGCATTGTAAACAGTTCTGCAAAGATGCATAGGTATATATGTCTTTTTCAATTATGATAATCTCAGGGTATATGCCCAATAGTGGGATTGCTGGGTCATATGGTAGTTTTATTCTTAGTTTTTTAAGGAATCTCCATACTGTTTAAAGAACCTACCTCAACATAGTAAAGGCCATATACAGCAAACCCACACAAACTTTATTCTCAGTGGTGGAAAACTGAAAGCATTTCCTCTAAGATCAGGAACAAGACAAGGGTGCCCATGCCTGCCACTATTATTCAGTATAGTTCTGGAAGTCCTAGACACAGCAATCAGAGAAGAAAAAGAAATAAAAGATTCAAAAAGAAGTAAAATTCTCAGTTTACAGATGACATGATACTATATGTAGAAAACCCTAAAGATGCTGCCAGAAAATTGCTATAACTAATCAATGAATTTAGTAAAGTCATGAAATACAAAACTAATACAGAGAAATCTCTTGTATTCCTACACACTAACAATGAAAAATCAGAAAGAGAAATTAAGGAAACAATCCCATTCACCATCACAACAACAACAAAAAAACACAATACATAGGAATAAATCTACCCAAGGACACAAAAGGGCTTCCCTGGTGGCTTAGCTGGTAAAGAACCTGCCTGCAATGTGGGAGACCTGGGGTAGATCCCTGGGTTTGGAAGATTCCCTGGAGAAGTGAATGGCTACCCACTCCAGTATCTAGCCTGGAGAATTCCAGGGACGGTATAGTCCATGCAGTTGCAAAGAGTTGGACACAACTGAGCAACTTCCACTAAGGACACAAAAGACCTATATGCAGAAAACTATAAAACACTGATGAAAGAAATCAAAGATGACATAAACAGATGGAGAAATATACCACGTTCCTAGACTGGAAGAACCAATATTGTGAGAATGACTGTACTACCCAAAGCAATCCACTGATTCAGTGCAATCCCTACCAAATTACCAATGGCATTTTTCACAGAATTAGAAAAAAATGTCACAATTCATATGGAAACACAAAAGACCCTGAATAGCCAAAGCAATCTTGAGAAAGAAAAACAGAGCTGGAGGAATCAACCTTCAGACTATACTATAAAGCTGTAGTCATCAAAATAGCATGGTATTGGCACAAAAACAGAAATATAGATAAAAGCAACAGGATAGAAAGCCCAGAGATAAATCTACACACCCATGGGCACCTTGTCTTTGACAAAGGAGGCAAGAATATACAATGAAGAAAAGACAGCCTCTTCAATAAGTGGTGCTAGGAAATCTGAACAGCTACATATAAAAGAATTAAAGTAGAACACTTCCTAACACCATACACAAAAATAAGTTCAAAATATATTAAAGACATAAGCATAAGACCAGACACTATAAAACTCTTGGAGGAAAACATAGGTACCCTAAAAAAAAAAAAAAAAAACACATAGGTAGAACACTCTTTGACATAAATCACAGTAAATTTCTCTCTGAACCACCTCCTAAAGTAATGGTAATATTATAAACACAAAAATAAACAAATGGGTCCAAATTAAACTTAAAAGCCAAAACACTTCAAGTCATTTACTCTTAGATTATTCATCAAGTTTTGGGAAATGCCAGAATAAGAACTCAAATCTCCCTTACTGGGCTTCCCAACACTGTCAACATGGATTCTGTTATAATCTGTTATAATCTCATTCCTCTTCCTAAACACTTGAGAAATATTGCATCAGCTGATCTTAGATGCTGAGATCAGGGAGCAGGGCCTATTTTTCTTCTCCTTCCTCCCTCTGAGTGATTCTCAATTATAGGAAAGAGGTGGATGAATGCATGCAATATTCCTCATCTCTGCTTCCTTCACGAGGCATGGAAGTGAGGTTGAAGCCCAGCTGAATGTGAAAGTCTAACTGTGAAATCTGCATGTCTTTACTCCAAAAATACAATGGGAGGTCTCATGATCACATCAGTGAAAATCAGGTGCTTAACCCCTTTATTCCTCTATCTTATCACCATTCCTCTGTATATGGCTTGGAAAAGTGGATACTGAGGTGAAATGTATTATACTCAGGATCCATGTGAGTGATATGCCAGTTGAGAACATGGTGTCCTCTTTGGAATAGCATTAGTGTGTAACCATGAGTGGTCTGGAACTCCTAGGGTTGAGTAAGACTGGGATGGAAGGTCTATGTGATGCCTACATCCTCTTACCCCTTAGAAATTTTTGAAAATTCCCTGTCTAATCATTTGAAGAAGGAGGTACACATTGAGATCTAAGAAATATATTGTCCACTTAAATTCTCTCTGATAATCCCAAGTAGAGTTAGATAAGAATTAAATCTTGCCCCAGGTATTAGATGGGTAAAAAATTTAGGCATGAAAAATGGAAGCAGAGAGGCAGTGACATGTCCATAGCTATATGAAAATGGAACTTTTGAGAACTTTTCCACTCTGGTATAATTTTTGTTAAAGCCAGAAGCTTCAAGTCTTTATATCTTGTTTCCAAAATGTAAGGTCTGTTTGGGGGGAAATGTAGTCAGGATGGAGAGTCCCCATACTGCTCCTAATGCCAGCATATATTGCATATATTTCTTGAGACATTATTTAACCTTCTCAGGTGAGAAGGAAAGTGATTTTGTAGCAGTTACAGTTGCTGACATTCAAGTGCTCTTCTTTGCAGATTTACATTAAGCATCTTTCAACTAAGGGGCCTTAAAACTCCTTCTAGCCATGAATCTGCTAGATTATGGTCTCTGAAAGCTTTGGCCTGTTTAAGGAGGATTCTGAGGAAAAATGACACAGAGGAACATGTGGGTCAGCAATCTTGGGCTTTACAGAGGGGTGTGTCACCAGCATCTGACACTATTTTTAGGAATTTCAGCCTTCTAACTATTCCTCCACATATGATAGCCATCTCTGCATCTGTGCATATTCCTCTGATGTGACTTAAAAGTCTAAAATGAAATCCATCTCCTTTTGTACTCACTGCTCTTCTGATTCTACTACTGTTACTGCAAAAAAAAAAAAAAAAAGCAATGTTATGCAAATTCACTTTTAATAATTCCCTTAAAAGGGAGGTCAAGGGAGTTTTCCTAGGCAGCTCCTTGAAAGTTGCCGTGGATAATGCTTTATCCTTCTCAGACAACAGCAAGAATGTGGAGGCTACTCTGTCAAGTTTTATGAAATGAATGATTGTCCCCATTCCAGAATATCTGTAACAGGAATAGACTCCCCATCTTTCAAAAGTATGGTGGGTACCATTCATAAGAAAGATCACTTAAGTCAAGGGTCAGACATCCCACCTTTTTTTCTTTTATACCAACAAGCAATTTCCTCCAATTCTGAGAAATGTCAAGGAATATAATAGTGAGATCATAGACTTTTAAGTCAGAAAATTGGAGTTTGAATCTTGAAATTGCCATCCATTATCTGCGGGTGCTTAGACGAGCTAATTTTTCTGAACTTCCATTTTTCATCATAAAATGGAGTTGCTGGGAGAATAAAGTAACTGGGTGTTCAATGAGTAGATGATAGGGCTTTATAAACTGTATTTTCTCCCTACTTTCCAGACCAAATTTAAGAAGTGCCAAATAACAAAGTCAGAAGTGGAAGTCAATGTAAGTGGTGGAACAAAAAAACTCAGTTGAAATAATTTACACATTAATTCATTTAATTATTCATTCAGTCAATACACATTGATTGTGTGCTGTCTTGGTATTGTCCTGAGCGATGGGAATTTGACGTGAGGGGGAGTGAGACTTGGACACTGACACCCGATCTCCAGCCGCAGCCCTGGAGAAAGTGAGCAGCAGGGACAGATGCTCCTCAGCAGTCCCGGACATCAAGTTAAGTGCTGAACAGATTCAAAGCTAAACTCGAGCTCATGCCCCAAGGCCATTTGTGCTGGTCAGCTTCCTCAGAGCCCCTCTGTCCAGGTTCTTCCGTCTCCGGGTGATGGCACAGGACCACTGTTTTGCTGACTGACACACATAGGGTTCATAAGATGAAAGTGGTTTAATACTGCCCTGGTTTATTGAATGGACCGTGGACACTGCTGAGACTTTCTTCTCTTTTTCCCTTATCTTTTCAAAAGCTTTAGAGGGCAACTAAGATGACTTCAGACTAAAGATGGGAGACCTGCTGGATCTACATGAAATATGTTTGTCTTCTTTGGCAGACTGGGAATCAGTGGAGCAGGCATACATATGGACTGTGCTTTTGCCTGTGATATGGAAAAAAAGCAAACTTTCCCTTTGACTCTGAAATCCGTAATTCAGAGCATTCTTTAAACTGTCTGTTTTTAGAGTAATAATTTTTGTTTCAAACCATTTAAAATGTACATGAAGTAAATAGCATCATGAATTGTTTGTAAAGGAAAGGCTTTCATCATAATGATAGCAGCAATTTTTGAATGTTTATTTAGCTACTCATTGTTTCACTATTTACCTCGATCCTCAATACAAGTGTATGAGGTAGGCATGTAAGGTAAAATAGGATTTGAGAGGCAATACTTTGTTCAAGGTCGCATAGCTAGTAAATGGCAAACCCAGGTCTGATTTTGGAAACTTATAACCTACACAGTGCTTTCTGCCATGGCACTGGCTCTGTATAGCGTGAATAAAATATGTGTGTAATATAAGTGATATTTACAAAATGACTGTGTACAAAGTGCTGCAGAAAGTCCGTCACGTGCCTATGCTCAGTTCCTCAGTTGTGTCCAACTCTTTGTGACCCACACACTATAGCCTGCCAGGCTCCTTTGTCCATGAAATTTTCCAGGCAAGAATACTGGAGTGGGTTGTCACTTCCTATCCCAGGGTATCTTCTCAACCCTGGAATCAAACCTGCGTTTCTTTCATCTCCTACATTGACAGGGGGATTCTTTATCACTAGTGCCACCTCCACAGAAATCCCACCATACAAACAAATTATTCCCCTAAGGAGGGCAAAAGAAACGCTTCACAAGACAATCATCTCATTTTAGAAGAATGAAAATGAAGCAATGAAACTCAGAGAGATTGTGACTTGCCCACAGTGGCAAAGTAACAAAGTTAAAACAGAACCAAATGCTTAAGCAGTGCTTTTCATACAAATAAGAACATGCAATCTAACTATGCCCAGGTTAGTAAGGTTTGGGGCCCAGTAGCAGCTCGAATAATTTATAAGGTAACCAAGAGTTAAAAGGCAGAAGTTTAGATGTGCTGGGGGGAAACTGGTCCCCAAGTTATTTTGTTAACCCAAGACTGATCCCTAATGATAGTCCTCCCTGCCCTGGATCAGGTGTCCAGTTAGAACTTAAAGGTGGCTATGACTGAGTGATGTTCAAAGAAGAGTTCATCTGTTCCCAGCTCCAAGACTAGGGTGAGAAAGTTTGAAAAGCAGGTGGAATGATATGGTGGGTGCTAGATAGAGGGTAGACTAGTTCCTCTGTGCTAATACAGATGTTTTCTGCACCATCGGATGTGTCTGGCTGTTCAAGTTATCTATTTATGCATGACCAAAATACTCTAAAACTTCATTGTATAAAAACCACTTTTTATGACCATGGATTTTGTGGATCAAAAATTCAGACAAAGCACAGGAGGGATGGATGGATCATCTCTGCTCCTTTATGTCTGAAGATTCAACCAGGACAACTCAAAAGGGTGCTGCCTCATTGGACACCTCTGTCTTCACATGACCTCTCCTTGTGGCTAGCCTGGGCTTTGTCAAGGGCCAGCATTCTCAGCGTAGTGGAATTTCTTATATGACAGCTCAGGACTTCAAAAGATCCAGGCAAAAGCTGCCAGCCCTTTAAAAAATCTAGTCGCAGATCACATTTGTCTTAGCACACAGTACACACATTTGTCACACAGTCATGGGTCAGCCCTGATTCAAAGGGAGGGTATACAGACTCCAGCCTTCAGTGGAAGGACTGTCAAATAAGTTAGGTCTATCTTTAGTCTATTACAGTATCTCAGGAGAAGGGAACATGAAGTAGACTGTCTTCACCTCATTCACTGCTTTGATAAAAACCTAGACTTGTAAAACATAGCAAGAGAAAATAATAGGAATATCAATTCTTTACTTTAGTTGAAAAAATTCAGTGTATTTCTTCTAAGTGAAGCAATTCAGGAAATCCAAAGGCAATTAAGAGGTGAAAAAGAAATAAGACAAGTTGTTTCTTTGAGGCAATATAATATAGCAGAGAGAAGACTGGTTTGAAAGTTGAGTTAGTTAGTTAGTAGTGTTAGTCACTCAGTCATGTCCAACTGTTTGCAAACCCATGGACTGTAGTCTGCTAAGCTCCTCTGTTCATGAAATTCTCTAGGCAAGAATACTGGGGTGGTAGTCATTGCCTTCTCCAGGGGATTTTTTCAACCCAGGGATTGAATCTGGATATCCTGAATTGCAGGCAGATTCTTTACCATCTCAGCCACCAGGGAAGACAAGTACAATTATGATGTGATTGGGGGCAGTCCTTTCAAAGCCAGAGTTTCCATAGTTGTCCTCCCTGCCTTGGAGAAGTGGTTGTGAAGGTTAGATAAGATGGTGTCTTAGACTGGACCCCTGAAACTAATCTTGAAATTAGAATGTGAAAATCATTTACTAGGAATTAATATCAGTAAAAACTAGCAGTAGAGAAATGGGAGGGCTTCCCAGGTGGCATTAGTAGTAAAGAATTCACCTACCAATGCAGGAGTCACAAGAGACGTGGGTTCAATCCACGGGTCAGGTAGATCCCCTGGAGGAGGGCATGACAACGCACTCCAGTATTCTTGCTTGGAGAATCCCATGAAAGAGGAACCTGGCGGGCTACAGTTCATGGGGCTGCAAAGATTCAGACACAACTGAGTGGCTTAAGACACACACACACACACAGAAGTGGGAAATTGAGACAGGTAGAAGAAGGGGGCCACATAAGAGTGAGTTATCATGTATCACTGAGAGCAATTTTGACTCAGTCCCACAGTTTCTTTACAGGAGAGTGTAGGTATTGAGTCAGAGGAGGGGGAGAAGCAGGGAATTTATTTGTTGTTGTTTAGTCGCTAAGTCATGTCTGACTGCTTTTTGAACCCATGAACTGTAGCCCACCATGTTACTCTGTTCATGGGATTTCCAAAATAAAAATACTCTAGTGGGTTACCATTTCTTTCTCCAGGGGATCTCCTCAACCCAGGGATCGAACACTTGTCTCCTGCCTGAGCAGGCAGATTTTTACTGCTGAGCCACCAGGGACGCCCAGGGAATTTATACCCCTTTGCTATACACTACCATGTGTGTGCTAAGTCGCTTCAGTTGTGTCCAACTCTTTGTGACCCTATGGACTACAGCCCACCAGGCTCCTATGTCCATGGGAT
>NW_011494691.1:771920-774492 GCF_000754665.1 Bison bison bison | reverse complement strand
CCCTCCTCCAGGGGATCTTCCCGACCCAGGGATCGAACCCACATCCCTTACATCTCCTGCATTGGCAGGTGGGTGCTTTACCACTGGCACCACCCGGGAAGCCCCCATACACTACCATATCTGTGCCATTAGATAAAGGATACCCAAGGGAGTGTAAATTCCAAAGCACTTCCAGTTCCCACTGTGGCCCGAAAAGCCAGTTATAGCAAACTGCGGGCAGCCAGCCAACAAAAGGATGCAGTTTTAGGGGCAAAACTCTACCAGACGTCAGTGTGCTAGGAAACAATAATGGAATTGCCAGGGATACAAGCAAAAAACTGTAGCAAAGCTATAGATGGCCTAGATAAACTGCCCCTCAATAAGTAGTAACAATTTTTGTTTTTTTCTGATGCCGTTATTGGTAAACAATGTAAAATGCTTTGTATTCCCCTAAATTCTGGAGGAAAGGACACTGGTAGATAAGGTAGAATATAGTTTTCCTCCAATCTAGGGCTCCGTCTAGCTTTGCAGAAGTCCACAGTCTCTTCTATCTCTGCCTGAATCATCTGCTTCACAACACTGTTTTGGTGGAAGGGAAAGCTACCTTTCATGATTTGAAGCTATTACCAAAAGAGTGTGTGTGGGTCTGGATACTTACTGCTCAAAAGCCAATAAACAGACCATGTTGGTAGAAAGAAAAATTTGCTTTATTTCAGATGCTGGCAACTGGAGGGAGAGGGTGGTGTACATCTGGCCAAAGGCAGATTTTCCCCAACTAGCAATCAGTGGGGCAAGAGCTTTCATAGACGTAAGTGAGAGGCAGGGGACTACATGTAGAAACAGCACAGTCATCTCTGACAGTCTTCTTCACATTGATCATCGGTGGTCTGACCAGCATCATCTTGATTGTTTTAGGTACAGTTAATCATCAGTTCCAGGGTCCATTTTTTCCCATTTCTTAGAGGTGAATTCTCAGAATTGTGGCAGCTCATGTCCTGGGTACAGTCTGGTCATCTTGTTGTTAATTTCTCCACCTGGGGTTTTAGTAGCTATAAGACAGCTTGCAGAATGTGGCTCAGAATATTATCTGTAGCCCTTGAGAAAGAACTAAAGGTCCTTACCTATGCTTCATGACTGTATTATTATTTAGTCTCCTGTTCTCCTTTGTTTCTACATTTCTTGCTTCTCTGATTAAACTTATTCTTTTATTAAAGTTTTTTCCACAGACAAAAGACAGGCAGAAGATATGGTGGTGAAGGGCGAGTTCAGAACCATAGGGTTCTGCCCCGTTTCAAAGCCAGGGTTCATATCCCACTGCTGGGCATACACACCGAGGAAACCAGAATTGAAACAGACACATGTATCCCAATGTTCATCGCAGCACTGTTTATAATAGCCAGGACATGGAAACAACCTAGATGTCCATCAGCAGACAAATGGATAAGAAAGCTGTGGTACATATACACAATGGAGTATTACTCAGCCATTAAAAAGAATACATTTGAATCAGTTCTAATGAGGTGGATGAAACTGGAGCCTATTATACAAAATGAAGCAAGCCAGAAAGAAAAACACCAATACAGTAAAATAACACATATATATGGAATTTAGAAAGATGGTAACAATAACCCTGTATGCAAGACAGCAAAAGAGACACAGATGTACAGAACAGTCTTTCGGCCTCTGTGAGAGAGGGTAAGGGTGGGATGATTTGGGAGAATGGCATTGAAACATGTATATTATCATATGTGAAATGAATCACCAGTCCAGGTTTGATGCATGATACAGGATGCTCGGGGCTGGTGCACTGAGATGACCCAGAGGGATGGGATTGGGAGGGAGGAGGGAGGGGGGTTCAGGATGGGGAACACATGTACACCTGTGGTGGATTCATGTCAATGTATGGCAAAACCAATACAATATTGCAATTAGCTTCCAATTAAAATAAATAAATTTATATTAAAAAATTAAAAAATAAAACAAGCCAGGGTTGAAAGAATAGCTTTTCTGTTCAGCTATTCATCTCCTCTACAAGCCACCTCTGCTTTTCAGTGGTTTGTATCAGTTTCACTTAGGTTCAGTTGCTCAGTTGTGTCCGACTCTTTGCAACCCCATGGACTGCAGCACGCCAGGCCTCCTTGTCCATTACCAACTCCTGGAGTCCACCCAAACCCATGTCCATCGAGTTGGTAATGCCATCCAACCATCTCATCCTCTGTCATCCCCTTCTCCTCCTGCCCTCAATCTTTCCCAGCATCAGGGTCTTTTCCAATGAGTCAGCTCTTCACATCAGGTGGCCAAAGTATTGGAGTTTCGGTTTCAACATCAGTCCTTCCAATAAACACCCAGGACTGATTTCCTTTAGGATGGACTGGTTGGATCTCCTTGCAGTCCAAGGGACTCTCAAGAGTCTTCTCCAACACCACAGTTCAAAAGCATCAATTCTTCAGTGCTCAGCTTTCTTTATAGTCCAACTCTCACATCCATACATGACCACTGGAAAAACCATAGCCTTGACTAAATGGACCTTTGTTGGCCAAGTAATGTCTCTGCTTTTTAATATACTGTCTAGGTTGGTCATAACTTTCCTTCC
>NW_011494691.1:768758-771820 GCF_000754665.1 Bison bison bison | reverse complement strand
CCATGAAGTGATGGGACTGGATGCCATGATCTTCGTTTTCTGAATGTTGAGCTTTAAGCCAACTTTTTCACTCTCCTCTTTCACTTTCATTGTGTCAGGTACTGGGGCCCAAATTGCTTATGAAGTTTAATCATCACCCTTCAGACATGAGAGAGGGGGAATCTAATCTCTGTGAAGTCTCCAGCATCTAATCTCTGTGAAGTCACTGAGATCCTTTCTGATAGCACCCACTGATCCCCATTTATGTTTGTCATGAAAATGTTTATAACATAAACATTTTCAATGTGTTTCAACAATCCCAGTCCATTTTTCTCTTAGAACACCTTCAGCACTTTGGCCCAGGCTTGCTGGCCAGGGAAATTCCCTCAGCATGGCTGTTGTATGTGCTTCTAAGTTTACCTTAGAGTAAGTCTCTAAGTTCTCTTCCCATGGGTTTCATAAAAGATGGTGCTCTGGGTTGAATTGTGTCCCCCCCCTCCCCAAAATAAAAACTTCCCTGATGGCTCAGATGGTAAGCGTCTGTCTACAATGTGAGAGACCTGGGTTCGATCCCTGGGTTGTGAAGATTCCCTGGAGGAGGAAATGGCAACCCACCCCAGTACTCCTTGCCTTGAAAATCCCATGGACGGAGGAGCCTGGTGCAGGCTACTATCCGTGGGGTCGCAAAGAGTCAGGCACGACTGAGCGACTTCACTTCCCCCAAAATATATGTTGATGACCTAAACTCCTCCTGAAAAGTAAAAAGTAAAAATCTCTCAGTTGTGTCCAACTCTTTGCAACCCAATGGACTACATCCTCTGTCCATGGGATTCTCCAGGCAAGAATACTGAAGTGGGTTGCCATTCCCTCCTCCAGGGAATCTTTCCAACCCATGTATCAAACCCATGTCTTTAAGTCTCCTGCACTGGCAGGCAGATTTTTTATCACTAGTGACAGCTGGGAAGCACTACTCCCTTGCCACCAGTTCCCCCCACCCCCTGCATTGCCTACTGTGACCTTACTTGGGAATAAGGAGCAGAAGGATTCCTTCCTTTACAGAAGGAATAGGGTTAAAGTAAGGACATTACAGTGCAACTTAATCCAATATAATTGGCATCCTTGTGAAAAGGGGAAATTTGGACACAGAGCTAGACATGCACAGAGGGAAGACATTGTGCAGATATACAGCGAGGATGCCAAGCTGAGGATGAGGCAGAGATTGGAGTGAAGGGTCTACAAGTTGAGGAACCCCAGGAAGATTTCTGAGAACCGCCAGAAACTAGGAAGAGGTCAGAAAGAATCCTCTCCTAGAGCAGTCGGAAAGAGCATGGCCCTAACTGAAACCTAGCCTCTGGAAGAGTGAGAGAATAAATTATTGCTATTTAAAGCCATTCAGTATGTGGAATTTGTTACAGCAGCCATGGCAAAATTGGGTTCTCTAAACATTCTGAGAACTGACTGCAGGGTCTTTGCAAGCCACTTCCCAGGTTCTTAGAACTTGGTGTCCTCATCCCAAAAATGTGAAGAATAAGTTTAACAGCTGTGGCAGACTGTGTTTTCCCAGAACATCTGCAACTATATTTCTTATCCCATATACTTTTCTACAGTTGATCATGTTGACACTCATTCAGATGAGGTTCATATCCTCTACCCTTAAATATGAGTGAGCTCATGACTCAGTTATAACCAACAGAACGAGGCAAAAGCAGTACTGCATGACTTCTGTTTTAAATTTTTATACAAATTTTAACATTTTTCACTTATGGTTATTACAAAATACTGGCTGTATTCCCTGTGCTGTACAATGCATCCTTGAACCTACCTTACAAGCCATGGTTTGTATCTCCCCCTCCCCAGTCCCTACACTGCCCTTCCACCTCCTCCTTGTGGGTGACCACTAGTTTGTGATCTATATCTGAGTCTGTTTCTTTTTTGTTACATTCACATGTATTTTCTGGTATTTTTTAGATTCCACATGTTGTTGTTGTTCAGTTGCTAAGTTGTGTCCAATTCCTTGAAGTCCCATGAACTGCAGCACACCAGGCTCCTCTGTCCAGTGTCTCCCAGAGTTTGCTTAAATTCATGTCCACTGAGTCAGTGATACTATCTAACCATCCTCTGCCACCCCCTTCACCTTTTGCCTTCAATCCTTCCCAGCATCAGGGGCTTTTCCAGTGAGTTGGCTTTTTGCATCGGTGGCCCAAAGTATTGGAGCTTCAGCTTCAGCATCAGTTCTTCCAATGAATATTCAGGGTTAATTTCCTTTAGGATTGACTGGTTTGATCTCCTTGCTGTCCAAGGGACTCTCAAGATTTTTCTCCCAGCATCACAATTCAAAAGCATCAGTTCGTTGGCATTCAGCCTTCTTTATGATACAACTCTCACATTCATATATGACTACTGAAAACACCATAGCTTTGACTGCTGCTGCTGCTGCTAAGTCGCTTCAGTCATGTCCGACTCTCGTGTGACCCCATAGATGGCAGCCCACCAGGCTCCCCTGTCCCTGGGATTCTCAAGGCAAGAACACTGGAGTGGGTTGCCATTTCCTTCTCCAATGCATAAGAGTGAAAAGTGAAAGTGAAGTCGCTCAGTTGTGTCCGACTCTCAGCGACCCCATGGACTGTAGCCCACCAGGCTCCTCCATCCATGGGATTTTCCAGGCAAGAGTACTGGAGTGGGGTGCCATTGCCTTCTCCTAGCTTTTACTATATGCAAATTTGTAAGCAAGGTGATGTCTTTGCTTTTAAATACACTGTCTATGTTTGTCATAGCTTTCCTTCCAATGAGCAAGCGACTTGTAATTTCATGGCTGCAGTCACCTTCCACAGTGATTTTAGAGCCCAAGAAAATAAAATCTGTCACCATTTCCACTTTTTCTCCCATTTCGCATGAAGTGATGGGACCAGATGCCATGATCTTAGTTTTTTCAATGTTGAGTTTCAAGCCATCGTTTTCCCTCTCCTTTTTCAGCCTCAAAAAAAAAACCTGGAAATAGAACTGCCTTATGATCCAGCAATCCCACTGCTGGGCATACACACTGAGGTAACCAGAAGGGAAAGAGACACGTGTACCCCAATGTT
>NW_011494691.1:768469-768658 GCF_000754665.1 Bison bison bison | reverse complement strand
TAGGTCCTTAACAATTACGTCCTATATTGTGCCCATCCTTGCATGAAATGTTCCCTTGATATCTCTAATTTCCTTGAAGAGATTTCTAGTCTTTCTCATTCTATTGTTTTCTTCTTCTTCTTCTTCTTCTTTTTTTTTTTTTTTGCATTGCTTATTTAAGAAGGTTTTCTTATCTCTCATTGCTAGTCT
>NW_011494691.1:762637-768369 GCF_000754665.1 Bison bison bison | reverse complement strand
AAGTGACACTGATGTATGGAACAGTCTTATGGAATCTGTGGGAGAGGGAGAGGGTGGGAAGATTTGGGAGAATGGCATTGAAACATGTAAAATATCATGTATGAAACGAGATGCCAGTCCAGGTTCAATGCACGATACTGGATGCTTGGGGCTAGTGCACTGGGATGACCCAGAGGGATGGTATGGAGAGGGAGGAGGGTTCAGGATGGGGAGCACATGTATACCTGTGATGGATTCATTTTGATATTTGGCAAAACTAATACAATTATGTAAAGTTTAAAAATAAAATTAAATTAAAAAAATAAACATACAAAGAAAAAGAAAAAAAAAAAAGAGGATCTTTGGATCTTTCATTGCTCTTTGCTTTCTGTCATTAGAGTGGTATCATCTACATATCTGAGGTTGTTGATATTTCTCCCATCAGTCTTGATTCCTGCTTGTGATTCATCCAGCCTGGCATTTCCCTTTATGTACTCTGCATACAAGTTAAATAAGCAGAGTGACAATTTACAGCTTTGTCATATTCCTTTTTCAATTTTGAACAAGTAAGTTGTTCCATGTACTGTTCTAACTGTTGCTTCTCAACCCACATATAGGTTTCTCAGGAGACAGGTAACGTGGTCTAGTATTCCCATCTTTTTAAGAATTTTCCAGTTTGTTGTGATACACACAGTCAAAGTTTAGCATAGTCAATGAAGCAGAAGTAGACATTTTTCTGGAATTCCCCTGTTTTCTCTATGTTCCAGTGAATGTTGGTAAGTTGATCTCCAGTTTCTCTCCTTTTCTAAATCCAGCTTGTATATCTGGAAGTTCTCAGTTCATGTACCTCTGAATTTTGAGCACAATCTTACTAGCATGAGAAATGAGCCCAATTGTATGGTAGTTTGAACATTCTTTGGCATTACTTTTGAGGAGCCTGGTGGGCTACAGTCCATGGCGTCGCAGAGAGTCAGACATGACTGAGCAACTTCTCTCTTCTTTGAGATTGAAGTGAAAACTGACCTTTTCCAGTCCTGTGCCCACTGCTGAGTGAGCCCCGTGCAGCATTTTAACAGCATCATCTTTTAGGATTTAAAATAACTCAGCTGGAATCCCATCACTTCCATTGATCTTGTTTGTAGTAACATTTCCTAAATCCCACTTGACTTCACATTCCAGGATGTCTGGCTCTAGGGGATTGACCTCACTATCCTGATTAACCAGATCATTAAGACCTCTTTTGTATAGTTCTTCTGTGTACTCTTGCCACCTCTCCTTAATTTCTTCTGCTTCTGTTAGGTCCTTAACAATTACGTCCTATATTGTGCCCATCCTTGCATGAAATGTCCCCTTGATATCTCCAATTTCCTTGATGAGATTTCTAGTCTTTCTCATTCTATTGTTTTCTTCTTCTTCTTCTTTTTTTTTTTTTTTTTTTGCATTGCTTATTTAAGAAGGTTTTCTTATCTCTCATTGCTAGTCTTTGGAAATCTACATTCAGTTGGGTATATCTTTTCTCTTTTCTCTTGTCTTTTGTTTCTCTTCTTTCCTCAGCTATTTGTAAAGCCTCCTCAGACAACCATTTTGCCTTCTTGCATTTCTCTTTCTTGGCGATGGTTTTGGCCACCATCTTCTGTACAATGTTACAAATCTCTGTCCTTTGTTCTTCAGGCACTCTGTTTACCATATCTAATCCCTTGAATCTATTTGTCACCTCTACTGTGTAATCATAAAGTATTTGATTCAGGCCTTACCTGAATGGTCTAGTGGTTTTTCCCACTTTCTTCCATTTGAGCCTGAATTTTGCAATAAGGAGCAGATGATCTGAGCCACAGTCAGTTCCTGGTCTTGTTTTTACTGACTGTATAGAGCTTCTCCATCTTTGGCTGCAAAGAACATAATCTATCTGATGTTAGTATTGATCATCTGGTGATGTCCATGTGTATAGTCATCTCTTGGGTCTTTGAAAATGGTTTTTGCCATGAGCAGCATGTTTTGGGGACAAAACTCTGTTAACTTTTGCCTTGATTCATTTTGTACTCCAAGACAAACTTGCCTGTTTTCTGGGTATGTCTTGACTTCCTATTTTTGTATTACAATTCCCTATGATGAAAAGGACATCTTTTTTTTTTTTTTTTTTTTTTGGTATTAGTTCTAGAAGGTGTCACAAGTCTTCATAGAACCAGTCTACTTCAGCTTCCTTGGCATTAGTGGTTGGAGCATAGACTTGGATTACTATGATGTTGAATGTCTTCCTTGGAAACAAACCAAGATCCTCCTGTTGTTTTTGAGATTTCACCCAAGTACTGCATTTTGGACTCTTTTGTTGACTATGAGGGCTATTCAATTTCTTTTAAGGGATTCTTGCCCTCAGTAGTAGATATAATGGTCATCTGAGCTAAATTCACCCATTCCCATCCATTTTAGTTCATTGATTCCTAAGATGTTGAGGTTCAATCTTGCCATCTCCTGCGTGACCATGTCCAGTTTACCTTGATTCACAGACCTAACATTCCAGGTTCCTATGCAATATTGTTCTTTACAGCATCAGGCTTCCCTTTCACCACCAGACATATCCACAACTGAGCATCATTTCCACTTTGGCCCAGACATTCCTCTCTTTTAGGAACTATTAGTAATTTCCCTGCACTCTTCCCCAGTAGCATATTGGACACTTTCTGACTTTGAGGGGGCTCATCTTCTGGTGTCATAACTTTTTGCCTATTCCTACTGTTCATGGGGTTCTTGCAGCAAGAATCCTGGAGTGGTTTGCCATTTCCTCATCCAGTGGACCATGATTGATCAGAACTCTTCACTATGACCCGTCAGCCTTGTGTGTCCCTGCACACATGGCTCATAGCTTCATTGAGTTAATCAACCCCTTTGTCACCACAAGGTTGTGATCCATGGAGTGGACTCCACATATAAGTGATATCATACAATATTTATCTTTCTCTGATTTATTTCACTTAGCATAATGCCCTCCAAGTCCAACCATGTTGCTTCAAACAGCAAAATTTCATTCCTTTTCATGGCTGAATTATATTCCATTGTATATATACCATATTTTCTTCATCCATTCATCTACTGATGGACACTTAGGTTATTTCCATGTCTTGGCTATTGTAAATAATGATGCTCTAAACATTGGGGTGCATTTGCCTTTTGGAATTGATGTTTTTGGCTTCTTCACATATATAGAATCATAGGTAGGTCATATGGTAGCTCTAGCTTTTTGAGAAACCTCCATATTGTTTTCCACAATGGCTATACCAATTTACTCAGGTGACGCTAATGGCACTTGTGGTAAAGAACCCACCTACCAATGCAGAAGACATAAGAGACGTGGGTTTGATCCATGAGTCAGGAAGATCCCCTGGAGAAGGAAATGTCAACCCACTCTAGTATTCTTGCCTGGAGAATCCCTTGGACAGTAGGGCTTGATGGGCTACAGTTCATAGTGTTGCAAAGAGTTTGACACAACCAAAGTGACTTAGCATGCATGCAACAGTGTACAAGAGTTCCCTTTTCCCCACTTTGTGATGCTGAGACATGAAAGTTTCCACTCTGTCTCCTGGGATACTTGCTATAGACCCCTAAGTCACCATATAATAAACTTATTCTGAAGCTATTGTGCCAGGAGGAAACCCCAGCCACATGTGGAGGCCATAGAACTCTGGTCAACATCAGCAGGTAGTCAGCATCAATCTCCAGACATGTAAGTGAGGATGTCCCCAGAGTACAGTCATATCTTATTTTATTGTGGTTCACAGATACTATGTTTTTTTATGAATGGAAACTTTGTGGCAACCCTGTGTTTTCAGATGATGGTTGGCATTTTTTAGCAATAAAGCATTTTTAAATTAATTAATTTATTTTAATTAGAGGCTAATTACTTTACAATTTGTGGTGGTTTTTGCCATACACTGTCATGAATCAGCCATGGGTGTATAGCATTTTTAAATTAAAGCATGCATATTTTTAGACATAATGTTATTAAACATGTTTGACTACAGTATACTGTAAACATAACTTTTATATGCTCCAGAAAAAAAAATTGTGTAACTCACTTTATTACAATATTTGCTTTACTGTAGTGATCTGGATAGAACCTGCAATATCTCCCATGTGTGCCTGCATTCTAGATCTCACCCAAGAAGTCTCCTCCTGTCATGGAGTCTTCCTAGCTGAGAGTCCAGACATCCACAAAAAAAAGCAAGTCATTTCCACCGAGTTCTTTCTGAGTTTCTGACACACAGAACCCATGAATATGATAAAATGTTTGTTGTTTTATGTCACTAAGTCTGAAGATAATTTGTTGAGCAGAAATAATAATTGGGACACTAGCTTTTCAATATTTCTGCCTGATGTTACTGCTTAGAGTCTAAGTACTAATCCAAAGTATTCCGAGAAGAGGAGGAAGAGACTCTGGACAGACCAGGCTATCTGTAAAGAGAGGGCCCTGGGACAGGCCCTCTTCTCCTGCTTTCACCTCTCTATTGCCCAAGTTGAGGAGCCAATACCAAATAAGTGCAGCTTTTCAGGGCACCTCCAGTTAAGTCTTAAAGCATTTGCACAAAGTTGGTGTGAGTCTGCTTCTCACCAGCCTTTACAAATATCTCAGCCCAAATTCCAGTCAATCCACAGATCTGCAATGACTTTCATGGTGGTTGGGCTCCCTCTGTGCTACTTTCTAACCCCTGCCCTTTTACCCATTGAAGATCATTCATTTGACAAAATTACTGTATGTCATTTATGTATAACCATTGTGCTAGGCTTTGGGAACATCAGAAAGGTATACGGAGATGAATCAGCCACTTAATCAGCAAGATGACCTTGCTCTTAAAGGACTTTATATAAGAATCAGAGAGTTAAGACATAGCCAAAGAACTCCCATTCAAGGTAGCGGTGGTACGAAGACATACAAGAAAGCAGGCAAAATGCTGAGAGTACTGTGCAGAGACAGGTCACTACCTGGTGGGCAGGTTGTTTGAGTTACTGTCTCTCAGTTCCAAATATGCCCTTCCATAGTCTGCTTTTTGGCACTGAGGTTGCTGCTGCTGCTGCTAAGTAGCTTCAGTCATGTTGGGACTCTGCCAACTATACATACATTTCTGCTCTATTAGGCTCTGCCATAGGGGGCGCCAGGGGAAGATTGCAGGGCTGGAGAAAAAACGGGCTCACTCCACCCATTCACTCTCTCTTCCCGAGAGTACCACTTTAGCAGTGCTTCTTCACCCTGGCAGCAGCACTTTGGCAATGGCAGTGCATTCCTGTAACAGCAGCTGAATCCAGTTTGCAGTCTCTTCAACACCGTTGAACCAGCCTCACTGTTACCTCTCAGAGGGACCAGAACCAGACAGCTTGTGACCACTTCCCAGGGATCTGGATCCCTGCCCAACAGAACCCTCCTCTGTTTTTATATTTTAATAAATTCTACCTCTTTCCTTTGTACACTCAGCCCGAGAAATGTTAGTTGCCACATGTGTTGTTACTTCCTTCACTTCAGTTCAGTTCAGTCGCTCGGTGGTGTCCAACTCTACGACCCTGTGAACTGCAGCACACCAGGCCTCCCTGTCCATCACCAACTCCTGGAGTCCACCCAAACTCATGTCATCGAGTCGGTGATGCCATCCAGCCATCTCATCCTCTGTCGTCCCCTTCTCCTCCTGCCCTCAATCCTTCCCAGCATCAGGGTCTTTTCCAATGAGTCAGCTCTTCACATCAGGTGGCCAAAGTATTGGCGCTTCAGC
>NW_011494691.1:759950-762537 GCF_000754665.1 Bison bison bison | reverse complement strand
ACATTGCAGGTGGATTCTTTACCCACTGAGCCACCAGGGAAGCCCAAGAATACTGGAGTGGGTAGGCTATCCCTTCTCCAGGGAATCCTCCTGATCCAGGAATCGAACAGGAGTCTCCTGCATTGCAGGCTGATTCTTTACCAGCTGAGCTACCAGGGAAGCCCAGAACTACCATGTGATCCAACAATTCTACTTCTGGATATAAATTCACGTAAATCAAAAGCCAGGCCTCAAAGAGACATTCGTACACCAGTGTTCATAGCAACATTGTTCACAATAGCCAAGAGGTGAAATCAACACTTTATGCATATAATGAAATGCTATTTCACCTTTAAAAAGTGAAATTCTGACACAGTTTGCAATATAGATGAACCTTAAGGACATTATGCTGCAAAATAGGTCAATCACAAAAAGACAAATATTATACGATTCCATTTACATGAGCTATTTAGAATAGTCAAACTCAGAAACAGAAAGTAGTATGGTGGTTTCCAGGGGCTGGAGAGATGAAAATGGGAGTTGTTTAGTGAATATAGATTTCAGCTTTGTAAGATGAAAAACTTATGGAGATCGGTTGCACAACAAAGTGAACATACTTAGCAATACCAAACTGTACACTTTTAAGCAGTTATGATGGCAAATTTTATGAGTATTTTACCAAAATTCTTAAAAACGTTATGCTTTCTGCCTCCTGAGCAACCCTGAATAATGTGGCAATTAAAACTTTCTATTAGTTTTTGGGCAGTTGCAGGGAGTAAGTGAGTAACTGAAGGAACAAACAACTTAAATCCTAGTGGTTTCACACAATAAAAGTTAATTGATTTTGTCACGTTTCAATGTGGCCAACAGGGTGGCTTTCCTCCATGGGGCCACTCAAGGACTCAGACTCCTTCCATCAAGTGAACTCACCATCTTGGTCATATGGTCCCTGCAGCCACCACAGAAGGTAACAGAGTATGTAGAGAATGTCCCAGAGGGTTTATGGCCGGGGTGATCATTCAGATATCACATTTGCCAGATCTCTCATTGGCTAGAATTTATTCACATGGCTCAAATTTAACAACAAAGGAAGCTGAGAAGTTAGTTTTCCAGACAGCACAGAAGGAAAATAACATGAATTGGGTGGCTACACAGCACTGTTCCTACCACAGTTTTACAGAGAGAATGGTATTTGGGCTGAGTCTTGAAAAATGAGTCTTGTCCAGTCTTCATTTCTATATTTCTTGCCCTTAGCACAGAGCCTGGTGTAGATTGGTCTCTTGATAAATGTTTATTGGATGGATAAATAGACATGCAGCTTTCTATAACCATTGAATTACAAGAGGACTATAAAGAATCTATTCTAGAGAATTCTATTTCTAGCAGAATGATTGCTAAATTTCCTTTGGGCCCTGAGAACACAGGACAGTGCTGATTGCCAACATTCAGTAAATTTTTTCCTCTTATTTCAGCATGAAAAATAGACTCAGAAGTTGGTAGCTTACTACCATGGCTCAGGGATGGAAGATGAGCCAAGAATTATGATACCAAACTGGAACATAGCCTGGCAGAGGATCTTGAATCCATACACTGCTCATCAATCAGTGTGAACCCTTAGTCCCTCCCAATTTCAACACAAGTACTGAGTATGTGAAGAGTAAACCATGCCTATCTTGAGACACACCTAGTTTGTTTCATTGAGCCTGTGGAAGCTTGCCCATGTATGAAGGCATGTATTCTTTTTTTTGGCTTGTTTGAGGAGATATTAATAAAAATAAAGCCAATAAAAACAAAATGATCATAATTAATGCTAATAAAGGGAAGAACCAGATTGCTGACTGCATCTGTTCAATCTAGCTTTTCAAGTAGTTGGCAGTGGTTTTATTATTGGTAAGTGGGAGATAGTTAATTCAGGGCCATTACCCATTCCTAATATGCTTACACACAGATAATGATGGCACAGTTTCTCTTGCTAGACCTTGGACAGCTTCCCAGTGGGTTTTGTATAACAGTGCGACTGAGTGTGATCTGGGTGAGGAGATTATTCTTGATGTTCTGTACTGCAGATATCCCATGTGGAATCTGTGTTTTGGCTATCTACCCCAATGTGACACACTTGCTAAACTTGGTGACTTACAAGTTGTTTATGCTCATAGATTCTCTGGGTCGGGAACTCAGAAGGGCACAGTGGACATACTTATCTCCTCTCTGTGATGTTTGATGCCTCAGCTGGGAAGACTTAAACAATTTAGTGAAATCTTCAGCAAGCTTCTTCTCCCTGGTACCTGGGTTGGGCTCATTTGAAGGCTGGGCTCAGCTGGGACTGTCAGTTGGCACGCCCACCTTAATTTCTCTATATTCGTGGACTTCTTACAGCATGAAAGCTGGGGTCCAAGAAGGAGGCAGGCATTCCTAAAGACCAAGGATAAAAATGAGTGGCCTATACCAACCCACGCCTCCACTGGACACTCCTGGGCAAGTCTGGGTCAGTCTCTTGTGGCTCACTGCTCCTTTCTCCTGGGTCCTGCTGCAGGGTTTGGGGCACTAAGTGCAACAGTACATGCATGGGAACTTCTGTAGGAGGTCAGCATTATCTTCATTACCTCCA
>NW_011494691.1:757477-759850 GCF_000754665.1 Bison bison bison | reverse complement strand
AGAAGTTAAATAAACAGGGTGACAATATACAGCCTTGACGAACTCCTTTTCCTATTTGGAACCAGTCTGTTGTTCCATGTCCAGTTCTAACTGTTGCTTCCTGACCTGCATACATATTTCTCAAGAGGAGGGTCAGGTGTTCTGGTATTCCCATCTCTTTCAGAATTTTCCACAGTTTATTGTGATCCACACAGTCAAAGGCTTTGGCATAGTCAATAAAGCAGAAATAGATGTTTTTCTGGAGCTCTCTTGCTTTTTCCATGATCCAGCGGATGTTGGCAATTTGATCTCTGGTTCCTCTGCCTTTTCACCATAGTTTGGTCCCAGGTAAATAGCAGGGAGGAAATAGCAGGGAGGGAACACAGCCCGGCCCATCAACAGAAAATTGGATTAAAGATTTACTGAGCATGGCCCTGCCCATCAGAACAAGACCCATTTTCCTGCTCAGGAAGTCTCTCCCATCAGGAAGCTTCCACAAGCTTCTTATGCTTCTCCATCAGAGGGCAGACAGACTGAAAACCACAATCACAGAAAACTAAATAATCTGATCACATGAACCACAGCCTTGTCTAACTCAATGAAACTATGAACCAGGCCATGTAGGGCCAACCAAGATGGACAGGACATGGTGGAGAGTTCTGACAAAATGTGGTCCACTGGAGAAGGGAACTGGTAAATCACTTCAGTACTCTCACCTTGAGAACCCCATGAACAGTATGAAAAGGCAAAAAGATAGGACATTGAAAGCTGAACTCCCCAGGTTGGTAGGTGCCCAATATGCTACTAGAGATCAGTGGAGAAATAACTTCAGAAAAAATGGAGATGGAGCCAAAGCAAAAACAACACCCAGTTGTAACTGGTGATAGAAGCAAAGTCTGATGCTTTAAACAGCAATATTGTACAGGAACCTGGAGTGTTAGGTCTATGAATCAAGGAAAATTGGAAATGGTCAAGCAGGAGATGGCAAGAGTGAATGTCGACATTTTAGGAATCTGAGAACTAAAATGGACTGAAATGGGTGAATTTAACTCAGATGACCATTATATCTACTAGTGTGGGCAAGAATCCCTTAGAAGAAACGGAGTAGCCTTCACAGTCAACAAAAAATTCTGAAATGCAGTACTTGGATGCCATCTCAAAAATGACAGAATGATCTCTGTTCATTTCCAAGACAAACCATTTAATATCACAGTAATCCAAGTCTATGCCCCGACCAGTAATGCTGAAGAACCTGAAGTTCTATGAAGACCTATAAGACTTTCTAGAACTAACACCCACAAAAGATGTTCCTTTTCATTATAGGGACTGGAATGCAAAAATAGGAAGTTAAGAAACACCTGGAGTAACAGGCAAATTTGGCCATGGAGTACAGAATGAAGCAGGGCAAAGGCTAATAGAGTTTTTTCAAGAGAACGCACTGGTCATAGGAAACACCCTCATCCAACAACACAAGAGAAGACTCTACATATGGACATCACCAGATGGTCAACACCAAAGTCAGATTGATTATATTCTTTGCAGCCAAAGATGGAGAAGCTCTATACAGTCAGCAAAAACAAGACGGGGAGCTGACTGTGGCTCAGATAATGATCTCCTTATTGCCAAATTCAGAGATAAATTGAAGAAAATAAGGAAAACCACTAGACCATTCAGGTATGACCTAAATCAAATCCCTTATGATTATACAGTGGAAGTGACAAATAGATTCAAATAGACCTGATAGAGTGCCTGAAGAACTATGGATGGAGGTTCATAACACTGTACAGGAGACAGGGATAAAGACCATCCCCAAGAAAAAGAAATGCAAGAAAAAGCAAAATGGCTGGGGACTTCCCTGGTGGCTCAGATGGTAAAGTGCTTGTCTACGATGCGGGAGACCTGGGTTCGATCCCTGGGTCGGGAAGATCCCCTAGAGAAGGTAATGGTAATCCACTCCAGTACTATTGCCTGGAAAATCCCATGGACAGAGGAGCCTGGTAGGCTACAGTCCATGGGGTCGCAAAGAGTTGGACACGACTGAGCGACTTCACTTTCACTTTCACTTTACAAATAGCTGTGAAAAGAAGAGAAGCAAAAAGCGAAGGAGAAAAGGAAAGATGTACCCATTTGAATGCAGAGTTCCAAAGGATAGCAAGGAGAGATAAGAAAGCCTTCCTCAGCCATCAATGCAAAGAAATAGAGGAAAACAATAGAATGGGAAAGACTAGAGATCTCTTCAAGAAAATTAGAGATGCCAAGGGAACATTTCATGCAAAGATGGGCTCAATAAAGGACAGAAATGGTATGGACCTAACAGAAGCAGAAGATATTAAGAAGAGGTGGCAAGAATACACAGAAGACCTATACAAAAAAGATCATCACCCAGATAATCAT
>NW_011494691.1:756940-757377 GCF_000754665.1 Bison bison bison | reverse complement strand
TGTCCAGTTCTAACTGTTGTTTCCTGACCTGCATACAGGTTTCTCAAGAGGCAGGTCAGGTGGTCTGGTTTGCCCATCTCTTTCAGAATTTTCTACAGTTTATTGTGATCCACACAGTCAAAGGATTTGGCATAGTCAATAAACTTCCTTAATAAAACTTCACTATTTCCTTTTTACCCTTTCAGTTACCTAGCAAGTGATTCTTTATATTAGATTTCCTCTGTTCAAAAGTATGCATGGTAAGACTACTGAGGATGTGAAATTGGACCCCTTGTGCACTGCTGGTGAGAATGTAAAATGGTGCACCTATTAGGGAAGATGACATGAAGGTTTCTCAAAAAAATAAATAAATAAATAAAAATAGAGCTATCATTGTGTGTGAAAGTTGCTCAGTCATGTCTGACCCTTTGCGACCCCATGGACTATCCATGGAATTC
>NW_011494691.1:755683-756840 GCF_000754665.1 Bison bison bison | reverse complement strand
AGTTGAGCTATTTCAAATCCTAAAAGATGATGTTGTGAAAGTGCTGCACTCAATATGCCAGCAAATTTGGAAAACTCAGCCGTGGCCACGGGACTGGAAAAGGTCAGTTTTAATTCCAATCCCAAAGAAAGACAATGCCAAAGAATGCTCAAACTACCACACAATTGCACTCATCTCACATACTAGTAAAGTAATGCTCAAAATTCTCCAAACCAGGCTTCAACAATACATGAACTGTGAAATTCCACATATTCAAGTTGGATTTAGAAAACGCAGAGGAACCAGAGCAAATTGCCAACATCTTCTGGATCATGGAAAAAGCAAGAGACAGAATGGCTGCGATCCAAAAGTCTACAAATAATAAATGCTGGAGAGGGTGTGGAGAAAAGGGAACCCTCTTACACTGTTGGTGGGAATGCAAACTAGTACAGCCACTATGGAGAACAGTGTGGAGATTCCTTAAAAAACTGGAAATAGAACTGCCTTATGATCCAGCAACCCCACTGCTGGGCATACACACTGAGGAAACCAGAAGGGAAAGAGACACGTGTACCCCAATGTTCATCGCAGCACTGTTTATAATAGCCAAGACATGGAAGCAACCTAGATGTCCGCCAGCAGATGAATGGATAAGAAAGTTGTGGTACATATACACAATGGAGTATTACTCAGCCATTAAAAAGAATACATTTGAATCAGTTCTAATGAGGTGGATGAAACTGGAGCCTATTATACAGAGTGAAGTAAGCCAGAAGGAAAAACATAAATACAGTATACTAATGCATATATATGGAATTTAGAAAGATGATAACAATAACCTGGTGTACAAGACAGCAAAAGAGACACTGATGTATAGAACAGTCTTATGGACTCTGTGGGAGAGGGAGAGGGTGGGAAGATTTGGGAGAATGGCATTGAAACATGTAAAATATCATGTATGAAATGAGTTGCCGGTCCAGGTTCGATGCACGATGCTGGATGCTTGGGGCTGGTGCACTGGGACGGCCCAGAGGGATGGTATGGGGAGGGAGGAGGCAGGAGGGTTCAGAATGGGGAACACATGTATACCTGTGGCAGATTCATTTTGATATTTGGCAAAACTAATACAATTATCTAAAGTTTAAAAATAAAATAAAATTAGGAAAAAAAAAAAAGAA
>NW_011494691.1:754969-755583 GCF_000754665.1 Bison bison bison | reverse complement strand
AAAAAAGCAAGAGAGTTCCAGAAAAACATCTATTTCTGCTTTATTGACTATGTCAAAGCCTTTGACTGTGTGGATCACAAAAAATGGTGGGAAACTCTTCAAGAGATGGGAATACCAGACCACCTGACCCTCCTTTTGAGAAATCTGTATGCAGGTCAGGAAGCAACAGTTAGAACCGGACATAGAACAACAGACTGGTTCCAAATTGGGAAAGGAGTACGTCAAGGCTGTGTATTGTCACCCTGGTTATTTAATTTATATGCAGAGTACATCATGCAAAATGCTGGGCTGGATGAAGCACAAGCAGAATCAAGATTGCCAGAGAACTATCAATAACCCCAGGTATGCAGGTGACACCACCCTATGGCAGAAAGTGAAGAGGAACTAAAGAGCCTCTTGATGAAAGTGAAAGAGGAGAAGGAAAAAACTGGCTTCAGGTTCAACATTCAGAAAACTAAGATCATGGCATCTGGTCCCATCACTTCATGGCAAATAGATGGGGAAACAATGAAAATTGACAGACTTTATTTTTCTGGGCTCCAAAATCACTGCAGATGGTGACTGCAGTCATGAAATTAAAAGACGCTTGCTCCTTGGAAGAAAAGTTATGACCA
>NW_011494691.1:748585-754869 GCF_000754665.1 Bison bison bison | reverse complement strand
ACAGCATATTAAAAAGCAGAGACATTACTTTACCAACAAAGGTCCATCTAGTCAAAGCTATGGTTTTTCCAGTAGTCATGCATGGTTGTGAGAGTTGGAGTATAAAGAAAGCTGAGCACCGAAGAATTGATGCTCTTGAACTGTGGTGTTGGAGAAGACTCTTAAGAGTCCCTTGAACAGCAAAGAGATCCAACCAGTCTATCCTAAAGGAAATCAGTGCTGAATATTCATTGGAAGAACTGAGGCTGAAGCTGAAACTCCAATTTTTGGCCCCCTCATGTGAAGAAATGACTCATTTGAAAAGACCCTGATGCTGGGAAAGATTGAAGGTGAGAGGAGAGGGGGACAACAGAGGATGAGATGATTGGATGGCATCACTGACTCAATGGACATGGGTTTGAAAGGACTCCAGGAGTTGGTGATGGACAGGAAAACCTGGCTTGCTGCAGTCCATGGAGTAGCAAAGAGTCAGACACAACTGAGCGACTGATCTGGACTGGTATGACCTAGCCTCAGAGGTCACCAAACACCACTCTGTTGATCAGAAATAGTCACAAGCCCATGTGGATTCAAGGAGCGGAGATATTGACCCTCAAGATGGATAGAATATCACAGGATTTTCAGCTTTTTTTTTTTTTTAATACCACCACACTTAGGTTCACTCTTTTTGTGGGAACCAAATTCTCTTGGTTGTAACTTTAAAACATATCTTAAATCCTATCACTTCTCACCACCTCCATTGTCATCACACTGGTCCCAAGATTCTTCCCCCAAGAATACTCTAAGAATCCTTGCCTCCATCTGACCTGCCTAAAGACTATTTTCAACAGAGCTATCAGAGTGATCCTATTAGTCATTAGTCATATCATAGCATTCTTGACCCAAACCTTAAGGGAATCCCCATTGTTCTCAGAGTATAATTAAGTTCTATGGTTGCACCTATAGCACTTCCCATCCCTCCTCTCCCATTACTCATCCCTTTGCTGCTTCTGCTGTAGCTGCACTGGTTTCTTGCTAGTCCTTGAACATACTAAACAGAGTCCCAACTCAGGGCCTTTGCACTTGTTTTTTCCTCTGCCAAGAATGACTGCCACCTAGATATCTGCATGTTTACTCCTTCACCTCCTATAGGAGTTGGCAGTGAAAACTTTGCTCACCTATCTCAAAAGAACACCTCACCTCACCTCATGCTCTGCTTTTTCCATAACACCACCATCATCTAACACATAATGTATTTTCTTACTTGTCTTGTTTCTTGACTGCCTCCCCCATTAGAATGTAACCTCCATGAAGACAAGGATTTTCTCTTTTTTGTTCACCATTGTATCTCTAGAACATAAACATACTTGGTACATAACAGATATTCAACATGTATTTGTTAAGTGAATAAGGGAATGAATTAATGAGGGGGAAAGTTATGCACTGTCAAATTCTGCTCAAAAATTGTTCTTTTTTTTAAATTTAAATTTATTTCTTTTAATTGGAGGCTAATTACTTTACAATATTGTATTGGTTCTGCCACATATCAACATGAGTCCGCCACGGGCGTACACGTGTTCCCCATCCTGAACTCCCCTCCCACCTCCCTCCCCGTACCATCCCTCTGGGTCATCCCAGTGCACCAGCCCCAAGGATCCTGTATCAAACCTGGACTGGAGATTCATTTCTTATATGATATTATACATGTTTCCATGCCATTCCCCCAAATCATCCCACCCTCTCCCTCTCCCACAGAGTCCAAAAGACTATTCTATACATCTATGTCTCTTTTGCTGTCTCGCATACAGGGTTATCATTACCATCTTTCTAAATTCCATATATATGCATTAGTATACTATATTGGTGTTTTTCTTTCTGGCTTACTTGATTCTGTATAATAAGCTCCAGTTTCATCCACCTCATTAGAACTGATAATTGTTCTGATATAATAAAATGTTTTAAATAGGCTGATAAAGGAACAGGATTTGACTCTATGGAGAAAGTATGGGAGGTTTGCTTCCCTTTTATAGGGACAGTGTGTCAATGTTTCAACATAGCTGGGTTTTCTCCTCATCCTTAGATATGTGTGTTGGAAGGGCAGAGGGGAGGCACTGCTGTGTAGCAGAAAGAGGTATGCTGCTGCTGCTGCTAAGTCACTTCAGTCGTGTCCGACTCTGTGCGACCCCATAGACGGCAGCCCACCAGGCTTCCCCATCCCTGGGATTCTCCAGGCAAGAACACTGGAGTGGGTTGCCATTTCCTTCTCCAATGCATGAAAGTGAAAAGTGAAAGTGAAGTCGCTCAGTCGTGGCTGACTCCTAGCGACCCCATGGACTGCAGCCTACCAGGCTCCTCCGTCCACGGGATTTTCCAGGCAAGAGTACTGGAGTGGGGTGCCATCGCCTTCTCCAATTAATTAGTGGTATGATCAAATATAACTCACTTTATCTCCTTAGCTGATTTCAGTTGTGGTTATATGGTGTGTTCTGTATATTTTTATATCTTTATATGAATCTCTCACTTATGGTTACTGTATGTTTCCATATTTATGTTACACTTCAATTTAAAAGTTCACTGAAAAGTTTCCACCTAAAGAATGTATATAGATCCCCTGGAGGAGGAAACGGCAACCTACTCCAGTATTCTTGCCTGGAAAATTCCATGTACAGAGGAGCTTGGCAGGCTACAGTACATGGGGTGGCAAAGAGTCAGACACAACTGAGAGAGTAATACAAAGCCTTTTATATATCTATACATCTAAATATATATACATATATATATATATATATATATATATAGCCTAAGGAGAATTTGGACATTTAACCTGACTAATGACCTGGATAAATATGAGAGGAAAGAGGCAAGGTAAGTGATAGGAACTGGCAGGGGGAGTTCAACTCATGCCTTGAAACAAAATTAGGATGATGAGCTTCAAAGTGGTTGAAATTTGACACAGGGGAGCCCTCAAATATGAATTCTTCTTGTTTTTCCTAGACCTCTCTAAACTCTCTGGTCTATGCCAAAGGGTGAACCCAGAATGTTTCTGGAATTCCGAATAAACTACTGGATTCATTCTTCTTCTAATTTCTCACAGCATCATTTCCAATCTACTCCAGAAGGTGCTTTCTTTCATACAGTCTATTTTTGTGACTTTTTTTTTAATCTGTCAAAAGCCTTCAGGACTCTAAAGGGCCATGTGAAAAATCAAGGGAGGACCATTTACAGATGGTGAGAGAGGCTGCATACCATATTTCAGAAGAAGTCCCACAAGTTGAAAATCATAGCTAGTCTTTTTGAAATGGTTGTCCAGGCAGGATTTCATGACTAAGAGTGAAGTGTTTGAAGAAGGTAGTTTTATTTCCCGCTGTGAGGCACTCTGAACAAAATAAAGACATTCTAAGCTCAGGGCTGACATTCTACACCTCACCTATTATCCATAGCAGAGAGAAATCCCTTTCACAGAGTTCCCAGGTATAGAAGCTAATTGCAGTAGTTCCCCTGCACTTCCTTTTATGATTGAAACTTGGAGCAGTACAGTGTGCTGATTATTGATAATCACACAGTGGTTGGGTCTGCTTTAAGAATGGAAGATCTATTTTTTCATACTCAGACTCATTCGTGTTACTCAGTAAGATGCCTCACCCTAATTCTCACAGCTCATCTTTGGTGCTGCTGATTTTAAGGTTTATATTAGTTAATTATCACATCAGTTATCTATTGCTATGTAACAAACTACCCTTCCCCCTTTTATTTTGCTCATGAATTTGAACTTTGGACAGAGCTTGACAAGGATCATCAGTGGGGCAACTTGACTGAAAGCTGGGTGATGCACTGTCAAGCTGACCCACTCAGCTGACCCACTCACATGACAGGCATGTGATGTTGGTTGTTGGGTGGGAATTCAGCCAGGGCTATAAGTCAGAGGGCCTGTTCCTCTCCACATGGACTCTCCATAAGCTGCTTGGGTCTTGATCTTGGGTATTTAAGACGGACTGTCCCCAAAAGACAAGATGAAGTACATGACATTTTTATTATCTATCTTTGGAAGTTAGAACGCCACCCTGCCATACCCTACTCATTAGGGTAATTGAAAGGCCATGCAGATTCAAGAGGAGGAGATGTGGACTCCTCATTTCTTGATGAAGGAATGACAGGGTTCTGAAGGAACATGTACATGGAGATTTTATTGTGGCCATCTTTGGTAAACAGGATGTGCTGCAGATGTTGAAACAGTAGGTAACCCAGAGGAGTGACAAGATGCTTATGAAACAAACATGTATGTACAAGTGTTTGTGACATGTGTATGTGGAAAAGAACCTTTGAGCCCTCTTCTACATACATCCATGAGAGACTGTCTAAACCGATCATCCAAAAGAAGTAGAATCAAAGGACTACCTGTGATCTCTCACTCTACTCTCCACTGTCCTTTCCTCCTCAAGGAACAAAGTATGGGTAATTTCTAGGGCCATTGCACTGAAACTCAGACAGGTCTGAGTTTTTCTTCCTTAAAGGAAAGCCTAAGGCAAAATATGTATAATAGTTGGAGTTTGTGTTTTTTGTCTTAATTAAAAAAAAAAAAATCAAGTAGAGCTTCCATCAGCCAGTTTACCATCTTCTAAATTCTCTATTTATATCTGGATTGATAAATTGGGTTTTGTAAATCCCTAGATAAAGGGAAGAGAAAGAGGAGGATTTGCCAGGTTCTTTAATCCAATCTATAGTTCAGTGATAAAGAATCTGCCTGCCAAGCAGGAGAATTTGATCCCTGGGTCAGGAAGATACCCTGGAGAAGGAAATGGAAACCCACTCCAGTAATTTTGCCTGGGAAATCCCATAGACAGAGGAGCCTGGAGGGGTTACAGTCCACAGGGTTGCAAAGAGTCAGACACAATTTAGTGATCAAACAACAACAATGAGTAAAGAGGCAGATGTTGTTCAATGGTTTACTTAGCTCCTTGCCTTATCAACTGATTAAGAACCCAAATTCATAAAGGGTGTAACTAGTATCCCAAAACTTCAAAAATATATGTAAGTAGAGTTTAACTATGGTTCAAAATTAGTAACTCATTTAAAGACAATAGAGTTTGGAATAGGCTGCAAGGCACAGATTGGAGCTCTTGAGTTAATGTTGAAGAGGAGGAAAGGCAAGTTAAGAAGAGGATGACTGGTTTTGTCTGGGGACTTTGAAGAAATTGGCCAGTTTGAACTTTTCTTTTAGCCCTGTCACATCTATTGGCAAGTAGACTCCAGACACCTGCAGACTTGCTGCCACTCATTCTCAGAACCCCCAATAGGTTGCCTGAGCTAGATGTCCGGAGTACTAACCCCACCTCCTTTATGGTTTCACAGTCCAGGATTGATGTACCCAGGGAATTCAGCCTTCTTCTTTGGCTCCATTTTTCCTGGAACATTTCTGCATCAAAGATTTTTTCCAGCTCACCGGGCTGAAGTTATAGCTTTTAGAGTAAGTCTGACCTATACCAATGGGCATTCAGCCAGTCAACATTATGTATTGAGTATTGAATTTCACTATGCCAGACATGGTACTAGACACTGGCTATAGTTTGTGAGCAAAACAGACCTAGTCCTTGGATTAACAGAGTAAAAACTTAGTGGAGGAAGCAGACAATAAACCATAAATAGACAAAATTCCCAAATAATATGTACTTACAAATTGTGACAAGTGCCTTGAAAGAACTAAACAGGTTGCACAGCCATAGGATAGAGCTAATGAAGCATCAATCTGAATAGGCCCAGCATCTTGACTTATTCTTGAAAACATTTTTCTATGTGATTACATCCATATTTTCCCTAAGCAATAAGATGTGTATGCAGGTCAAGAAGCAACAGTTAGAACTGGACATGGAACAACAGACTGGTTCCAAATCGGGAAAGGAGTACGTCAAGCCTGTATATTGTCACCCTGTTTATTTAACTTATATGCAGAGTACATCATGAAAAATGCTGGGCTGGATGAAGCACAAGCTGGAATCAAGATTGCTGGGAGAAATATCAATAACCTCAGATATGCAGATGACACCACCCTTATGGCAGAAAGCAAAGAAGAACTAAAGAGCCTCTTGATGAAAGTGAGAGGGGAGGGAAAAAACTGGCTTCAGGTTCAACATTCAGAAAACTAAGATCATGGCATCTGGTCCCATCATGGCAAATAGATGGGGAGAAAATGGAAATAGTGTCAGGCTGTGTTTTGGGGGGCTCCAAAATCACTGCAGATGGTGACTGCAGCCATGAAATTAAAAGACACTTGCTCCTTGGAAGAAAAGCTATGACCAACCTAGACAGCT
>NW_011494691.1:702869-748368 GCF_000754665.1 Bison bison bison | reverse complement strand
TGAAGCTGAAACTCCAATACTTTGGCCACCTGATGCAAAGAACTGACTCCTTAGAAAAGACCCTGATGCTGGGAAAGATTGAAGGCAGGAGGAGAAGGGGATGACAGAAGATGAGATGGTTGGATGGCATCACCAACTCGACAGACATGACTTTGAACAGGTTCCAGAAGCTGGTAATGGACAGGGAAGCCTGGCATGCTGCAGTCCATGGGGTCACAAAGAGTTGGACAGGACTGAGTGACTGAACTGAACTGATGCTGAATAATAACAGCAACAGTGGTAGTATTGCAATAATAACAATACTTGACACTTGTATACCCCTGACTAAGTCCAAGGCACTTTTGTAAGTGACTTACATGTATTGACTCATTTAATATAATATTGGGTAATGGCTCAACTTGTACCAGAATGTAAGGTCTGCTATTACCCTTATCTCTCAAATCCATGAATCACTGTCTTGCTCCTTTCATCCTATCTCACACACACACATCCCTGCCCTTCTCCTTCAGCTTCTTGCAGCTGAGATGTGTGAATGAAGGATGGAGCAGCATACCTGTTTGGTGCATGGTTTGTCTTGGCTGACCTCCTCCTGGGGCCGAGCTACTGTTCCCATGTATGTTCTGCACTATTTCCCCACTCCCTGTTGCCTTCTTCTCACTCAGTGTTCCCAAAATACTGCACAGTTGCAGCACTGATCAACCCTTTCAAAGAGGCAATGCTATCAATATCCAACTGGAAAGAAAGATGACTACTGCAAAAATATGGGAGACAATGTTGGGTCTGGAGATTTCAAAATCACACATAGAGATAAACTTGTGCATATTAATTTTCCAACACATTTTTAGGAGCTAGGTTCCTTTTAAAATGAAATATTTGGAAATTCCAATATATAAGACAGAATTGGTGGGAGCTCCATAGTCTAGGTTTACCCTTTTTTATCCTTATGGAACCCAAGTCAGCCACGTGAAACTCGATAACTCTGTAGAACTCAGTTTTAAAACATTGCACTTAGCAATTACAAGGACCAATTATGAGTAACTGAGTAGAGGATTACATTTTTTAAAGTGCAGTTTTAGGAAATTAGTTGGCAGTAATATACAGCAATAATTGGATGAGGAAAATGGAGCTGAAGAGATTAACAGATTGCTCCTGATCTCCTGATTTGAGATATATTAATAATGTCTCATCTTCACATAGAATGTTCTGATAATTAGAAACTTATCATACACATTATCTTACTTGCCTCCACAACACTGCCATGTGACATGCAAGAGGACTGTCATTATCTCCATTTTATAATTGAGGAAGACTCATTCATTAAGACCATATGAAAATATGTAAACTGAGAAATACAGTTCTTGGTTTGTAAGATAAGATTTTTCTTTAATTTCCAAGGCAGTAACTTCATAGATGTGAAGAAATGGAATGCAGGACAGATATATTTCAATAGGGAAAGGAGATGAGTTGACCCAAAACAGTATTTCCCAGGATGTGTTCTTGGGATGTTATAGGCATATTCATGGATGTTATTTGGAGAAACTGAATCTATCTTCAAATGAAGTTGGGTAACACCAGGTGCAACTTATGTTTTTAAGTTATAGTATTGCTCAGATATTTAATAATCTGAAGTGCATTAGCTCCCTCTAAATGGAGGATATAATATAAAGAATCTCCCACTTTTTTTTTTTTTTTTGACACAGTACTGTCTATTCTTAAAAAGATGGAGTACCAGACCACCTTACTTGTCTTCTGAGAAACCTGTATGAGGGTCGAGGAGTAACAGTTAGAACGGAACATGGAACAACTCATTGGTTCAAAATTGGAAAAAGAGTATATTGTTCTCTTAATTATTTAATTTATGTGCAGATCACATCATGAGAAATGCTGGGCTGGATGAATCACAAGCTGAATCAAGATTTCTGGGAGAAATATCAACAACCTCAAATATACAGATGATACCACTCTAATATTTTGGCCACCTGATGCAAAGAACTGACTCATTGGGAAAGACCCTGATGCTGGGAAAGATTGAAGGCAGGAGGAGAAAGGGACGACAGAGGATGAGTTGGTTGGATGACATCACAGACTCCATGGATATGAGTTTGAGAAAGCTCCTGGAGTTGGTGATGGACAGGGAAGCCTGGTGTGCTGCAGTCCATGGGGTCACAAAGAGTCAGACATGACTGAGTGACTGAACTGAACTGATTACTCTAATGACAGAAAGTGAAGAGGAACTAAAGAGCCTCTTGATAAGGGTGAAAGAGGAGAGAGAAAAAGTTGCCTTAAAATTCATTCAAAAAACTAAGATCATGGCATCCAGTCCCACCACTTCATGGTAAATAGAAGGGGGGAAAGTGGAAACAGTGACAGATTTTATTTTCTTGGGCTCCAAAATCACTGTGGATGGTGACTGAAGTCATGAAATTAAAAGACACTTGCTCCTTGGAAGGAAAGCTATGATAAACCTAGACATCTGCGTATTAAAAAGCAGAGACATCACTTTGCCAACAAAGGTCCTCATTAGCCAAAAGCTGTGGTTTTTCCAGTAGTCATATATGGATGCGAAAATCAGACCATAAAGAAGGCTGAGTGCCAAAGAATCAATGCTTTTGAATTGTGGTGCTGGAGAAGACTTTTGAGAGTCCCTTGGACAGCAAGGATCAAACCAGTCAGTCCTAAAGGAAATCAATCCTGAATATTCATTGAAAGGACTGTTGCTAAAGCTGAAGCTCCAATACTTTGGCCACCTGATGCAAAAGAGCTGACTCATTGGAAAGACTGATGCTGGGAAAGCTTGAAGCCAAAAGGAGAAGAGGGCAGCAGAGGATGATATGGCTAGATAGCATCACTGACTCAATGGGCATGAATTTGAGCAAACTCTTTGAGATAGTGGAGGACAGAGGAGCCTGGCATACTACAGTCCATGGAGTCACGAAGAATTGGACACAACTTAGCGACTAAACAAAAGTAGCAATGTTTCGTCTTTAGGGGCGTTTCATAGAGTTTGATAAGTTTCTATGAAATGAATTTTGGGAACTGTGGTCTAGACAATGGATTTGATATACACTTTATGTAAAGAGCTTGATAGTAAATGGTTTAGGCTCTGCAGGCTCTATGATCTATGTTGCAACTACTCAACTCCACCATTACAGCAGTAACAAGCAAACAAATGAGCATGGCTGTGTTCCTTTAGGGAGACTGAAATTTGAATTCCATATAATTTTCATGTGTTATGAAATATCCTTCTTTTGATTGTTTCAAACTATTTGAAAGTGAAGTCCATTCTTAGGTCTTAGGCTGTAAAAAAAAAAAAAAAAATAGCCAGCAGGTTGGATTCTAGAACTGAGGGCACTACCTGTGGAGGACTGGCTTCAGGATGGAAGAATGCATGCAGAGACAGCTATGTTGAGACATCTGTGGTATATGGGAAAGAGAGCGGATGGCGGTGAAGGCTGGCCTTAATGCCCTCAGAATTCTGCCCAGGACTTGGCACTGTTGTGAAGTGTAGCTTGGTGAGAACTTCAGTTCATCTCAGCTTCTTGTTTAGCCTGGGCCATTTATCTGTGGCAATGATATTTGGGGTAAATTCACCACGTATGTCTTAGTCAAAAACAATGACTGAAACAACAGTAGCAAGACAGCTCATTGACTCTCATGTCTGAAGAAATTTTGTTAACCTTTGTTTGCCATCTTGCTCCTTGGTGAGCACTAATTTTTCCTGTCAAATCCCCTCCTCGATGGCAGACAATTGTATTTTGGCCTTCTCTTGGGATTATCACACTGTAAATACCATAAATACCACTCATTTATCTCAAGGCAGTGTTTGAAATGAAGTGATTCTTTTGTTAGACATAATTTCTATTCCTTCTGTCTGACTGAAAAGAAAAAAGCATAATGTGAGAGTTGTGAGTTAAGGTTTATTTGGGGCCAAATGAGGACTACAGCCTTTGAGTCAGCTTCTCAGATAGCTCTGAGGAACTGCTCTGAAGAGTTAAGAGGGGATGTCAGTACATACATAATTTTGGTAAAGGGAAGTATATGCCACCAAGCACATATTTTTTCAGAAGATTGCTGCTGGTCATGAGGAGCAGATGTCTCCATTAATGATTTTAGTATTTTTAAGATATGAGACTATGCAAGAAATTTGGCTCAAAAAAATCTCCTGAAAATATCTAACTATCTGAAGACCTGTTATGCTAGCTTTTCTAAGACCACAGAGTGCCTCATTCCTGATCTTCACCCTGAATTCATTTCAGGGCATATTGAAAATCAGAAATTACGGTGGCTAACCTAATCCTCATAGAGGCAGGTCACAAGTGACAATTTTTAATTGGTGGGGTTCCCTCATGTCATATATTTGATCATGGTTTGGGAAGCACTTCATCACCATTTTGTCTTATGGTACTAGGAATGCCCATTCCTAGGTCAGTTAAGGATTTCTTTGATGGGACTTTCAATGTGCTATTAGTGGACTAGGCCTTATTAACCGTAGCCAAAACTCTCTGGACCCCCTATGTTACTAGTCTGTTTTGGTTCAGGAAAGTATTCCCTCTTGTTGTTTCTTCCCTTATCTAGAGTTATGGCACCCCACTCCAGTACTTTTGCCTGGAAAATCCCATGGACGGAGGAGCCTGGTGGGCTGCAGTCCATGGGGTCGCTAGAGTTGGACACAACTGAGCGACTTCACTTTCACTTTTCACTTTCATGCATTGGAGAAGGAAATGGCAACCCACTCCAGTGTTCTTGCCTGGAGAATCCCAGGAATGGGAAGCCTGGTGGGCTGCCGTCTATGGGGTTGCACAGAGTCAGACACGACTGAAGCGACTTAGCAGCAGCAGAGTTACACTATTATTAATCTCATCTCATTATCTAATCATTAATCTCATGTAGAACTATATATCAAGTCAACTGCTTCAAGTAACCTAGTCATCATTTTTTTGAAGGCTCAACCACACATTTGGTAATGTAAGAAACAATAATTTTGTTAAACAGGCAAAACACAAATAACATAGCCAGTGATATTAATAAGATTAAGAACACTGGAAAAGTTTCCCTGCCCTCCTTCAGGGGATCTTCCCAACTCCTGGATCAAACCCACGTTTCTTATGTCTGCTGCACTGACAGGCCAGTTCTTTACCACTAGCATCAGCTGGGAAACCCACTAGTAATATCATAAGTAAGAATTTTAGCCAAGAACTTCTAGTAGGTGCAGCTCAGAATATCCACAGGTTGTCTGACTTTGTTCTGCACCAATCCTTCTCTTTAAGAGAGATTATATTTTGGGATTGTTAATAAGGCATCCAGCTCGATTTCACAGATTTTAGTCTGAATATCCTTAGTATGGTATAATTGTTCCTAAAATAAAGAAGACTTTAAACTTAAAGGACACTAGCTTGGTGTTAACCACATAAATTCATTCCATAATGTGAGAGGCTTCATTTTTTTATTGAAATAATATTTATTTCTTTTAATATTGTTTATTATAATACTCATTCACATTTACATAATGTTACTGCATTATATGCAGAGTACATCATGCGAAATGTGGAGCTGGATAAAGCACAAGCTGGAATCAAGATGGCAGGGAGAAATATCAGTAATCTCAGATATGCAGAAGACACCACTGAACTACAGAGTAGGACTCCACCCAGGGTCCCCCTTTAAGTGCCTGCCTCACCAATCTACAGAATAAGACCCCAGCCAGGGGGGCCCTCTATGTGCCTAATGTGCTGAACAACAGAGAAGGACCCCAGGTAAGGAAGCCCTCTAAATGCCTGAACAGGCAGAGCTACGGAGAAAGACTGGCCAAAGAGGCCTTCTGATTGCCAGCTACAAGAGATTCGACAAAAGACTCTGACAGGGCCATAACTCCTTCGGTGGAGGCAGTTCATGTCCTGAACACTTGGCACCGCCAGGGTCCCCGCAAGCCAAGCAGCTACGCCACCTTCATGCTCAACTCTCACTGGGGCAGAGCTGCCACAGGCCAAAAAATCTCACATCTATGCATACAGGGTGGCTTCGGTCATGTCTGACTCTTTGTGACCCTGTAGACTGTAACCTGCCAGGCTTTTCTGTCAGGAAGGGGTGTTCTCCAGGCATGAATACTGGAGTGTATTGGCCAATACTGGTTGCCATACCCTTCTAGAGCACTATATTTCCTGATGCCCTAGCCACCAACTCCCCTGAGTACCTGGTGCTGCCAGAACCCCTGTGACCCAAGCAGCTGCACTCCATACCTGGCCCTCACAGGCTCAAACCCAACTTCTCCAGGGCAGTCTCAGGAGCAAATCTCAGTGAACAACCCTCATACAGAGATGGAAATAAAACCACAATTGAAACCCAGGGGCAGTGTGGCTAAGGAAGAAGACTCAAAACCTTCCCGCCAGCTTTAAAAGCTTCAGATTAAATCCACATGATCAACTAGGCAGACTCTGTGTCTATGGAATATAAAAAGGGCATTGAGAGCTCTCACAAAAGAAAATGCACTAGCTCTGATAGCTGTGGACATTGGAGGCAAGAACACAGAGGAGTAAGACCATATTACACTCTGAGCTGCCCCCACAGCAGGTCCAGAGTTCAGCACAGTGTTAGAGGACATACTAGGGAGGTGAGGTGGACTGTGACTCCCAGAGAGGGAAAGAACTCTGACAGCAGTGACTCAAAAAGAAATTTATTATTCTTATGTTTTGACTTGTTCTGTAGATTTTTTTGGAATTTATTTTTCTTTTGTTTCCTCCCCCTCCCTTTTGTAGTTGTCAATTTTGTTGGCACTATGAAACCTAATTAAGGTTTTGAGCTTTTATTTTTTTTTCTTCTGCTTCTTTTTTTTCTCAGTCACATTCTTTATTGTTGTTATAAACCTCTACCTCTATGTTGGAGTTTTTTGGTTCTGGGGAGTTTTCCTTTTTTTTTTTTTTTTGTTTCTCTTTTTTTAATTTTAATTTTTAATTATTTAAACCTATTATTTTTCTACATTTATTCCTTTGTTTGCTTTTCCTACTGTTCTTTTCCCCTCACAGTTAATCTTTAATATACATAAATCTTCTTTATCTACCTCTACTTAACTATTCTTTCTTTCCTTTCCTCTCAATTTTATTTTATTTATTTTATTTATTTTATTTAATTTTATTTTCATTGCTTTATACCCAACTGGCACCTTGCTTTATTTTTGTTTTCCAGTTTGTGTTTTAGTTAGTTTTGTTCAGGTAGATATAATTTTTGGTTTCCTTTGTTCACCAGGTCACTCTATTGTACTTTATTTTTGTTGGACTGTTTTGATTTTATGTATATGTGTATATTCAGTCACAATTTTTATTGTTGTTATAAACCTCTGCACCAAGGCTGGGCTTTTGCAGTTCTGTGCAGTTTTCCCTTATGTTTTTTCCTTTTCTCTTTCTACCATTTTTTTTTCTTTTTTTTATAATGTTAACTTTTAATTTTTTAAACCTATTATATTTTTTCTACATCTATTACTTAGTTTGCCTTTCCTACTACTCTTTTCCAATTGAAGTTAACCTTTAATGTATGTAAATCTTCTTTGTCTACCTCTGTTTAACATTGCTTTGCTATTCTTTCTTTCTTTCCTTTCCTCTCAACATATTTGTTAGTTTTGTTTTCATTGCTTTATTCCCCACGTGGCACCTTGCTTTAGTTTTGTTCTCCAGTTTGTGCTTTAGCTAGTTTTGTTCTTAACTGGTAAATATAATTTTTGATTTCCTTTGTTCACTGGGTTGATCTATTGTACTTTATTTATTTATTTATTTGACTTTGCTGGACTGTTTTGACTTTGTTCATGGGTGTATATCCATGTGTGTATATTCCATTATTTTAATTATTATTTGCCTGATTTTATAACTGCCATTTGTCTAGAGTTCTTCTTTGGTTTCTCGTTTTGGGATATTTGTTTTAATCTCACTTAATGCCATAACAAACCACTTGTGGAACCTTCATTCCTGACCAGAGATCAAGCCTTGAGCCTTTGTAGTGGGAGCACTGACTCCAAGACCCTTGACTACCAGAGAACTAACCCTGCTGCTGCTGCTGCTAAGTCGATTCAGTTGTGTCCAACTCTGTGCAGCCCCATAGATGGCAGCCTACGAGGCTCCCCCATCCCTGGGATTCTTCAGGCAAGAACACTGGAATGCGTTGCCATTTCCTTCTCCAATGTATGAAAGTGAAAAGGGAAAGTGAAGTCGCTCAGTCGTGTCTGACCCTTAGCAACCCCATGGACTGCAGCCTACCAGGCTCCTCCACCCATGGGATTTTCCAGGCAAGAGTACTGGAGTGGGGTGCAATTGCCTTAGCAGGTATCAAATAGTGAGAACTCACAAAGAGGAAACCACTGGAATACAAGACCCTGCATCACCCAATCACCAGTAGCACCCTGTGCAGGACTCCTCATCTAAACAACAAACAAAACAAAAATACAAACCCAATCATCAGCAGACAGGATTACCACCTCACTCAGCCTTGCCCATCAGAGGAAAAACAAACAAACAAATAAACAAAAACTCAGCACAAATCTCACCCTATAGGAAGCTTTCACAAACTGCTGGACCAACCTTAGGAGGGCAGAAACCAAAAGGAAGAAAGAATTCAACCTTGAAGCCTGAGAAAAGAAGATGTCAAATACAATAAGTTAAAAAAAATAATGAAATGACAAAGAAATAGTGCACAAATGAAGGAACACAGAAGTCCAAATGAATGAAGAGGAAACAGGCAAACTACCTGGAAAAAAATTCAGAATAATGATAGTGAAAATGATCAAAAACCTTGGGGAAAAAAGGGGAAAAAATGCAAGAATCAATTAGCAAAGACCTACAAGAATGAAAGAATAAACATACAAAGACAAATGACATGATTACTGAAATTAAAAATACTCTAGAAGGAGTCAATAGCAGAATATCCGAAGCAGAATAACGAATGAGTGACCTGGAAGATAAAATGGTGGAAATAACTTCTGAAGAGCAGAATAAAGTAAAAAGAATGAAAAGAACTGAGGATAGTCTCAGAGACCTCTGGGACAATATCAAATGCACCAACATTTGAATTATAGTGGTCCCAGAAGAAGAAGAGGAAAAGAAAGTGTATGAGAAAATGTTTGAAGAGATTATAGTTGAAAATTTCAGCAGCATGGAAAACACAATAGTTAATCTAGTCCAAGAGGCACAAAGAGTCCCATACAGGATAAACCCAAGGAGAAACACACCAAAACACATACTAATAAAACAAACAAAGACTAAACACAAAGAAAGAATATTAAAAGCAGCAAGGAAGAAGCAACAAGTAACATACAAGGGAAACCCCATACACTTAACAGCTGATCTTTCAGCAGAAACTCTGCAAGTCAGAAGGGAATGGCAGGATATATTTAAAGTACTGAAAGGGAAAAAATCTACAACCAAGATTACTGTATCTGGCAAGGGTCTTATTCAAAATTGATGGAGAAATCAAAAGCTTTTCAGACAAGCAAAATTTAAGAGAATTCAGTACCACCAAGCCAGCTTTACAACAAATGTTAAATGGACTTATATAGTCAAGAAATACAAGAGAAGAAAAAAGATCTAAAAAATCAACATCAAACAATTAAGAAAATGGCTATAGAAACATATATATCAATAATTACTTTAAATGTAAATGGATTAAATGCTCCAACCAAAAGACATACACTGGCTGAATATATGCTGTCTACAAGAAACCCACTTCAGACCTAAAGACACATATAGACTGAAAGTGAGAGGATGGAAAAATATATTCCATGCAAATGGGAATCAAAAGAAAGCTATAGTAGCAATCCTCATATCAGACAAAATAGACCTTAAAACAAAGAAGATTACAAGAGATAAGGAAGGACACTACATAATGATTAAGGGATCAATCCAAGAGGAAGACACACCATTGTAAATATCTATGCACCCAATAGAGGAACACCTCAGTACATAAGACAAACACTAACAAACATAAAAAGAGAAATGGACAGTAACACAATAATAGCATGAGATATTAACACCCCACTCACAGTAATGTACAGATCATCAAAACAGAAAATTAATAAGGAAACACAAGTCTTATATGATACATTAGATGAGATGGATCTCATTGATATCTTCAGGACATTCCATCCAAATGTAGACTACACACCTTCTTCTCAAGAGCACATGGAACATTCTCCACTATACCACATCTTGGATCACAAATCAAACCTCAGTAAATTTAAGAAAATTAAAATCATATCAAGCATCTTCTCCGACCACAACACTATGAGATACTAGATACAATTACAAGAAAATTACAATTACACTAGATACAATTACAAGAAAAAATTGTAAGAAACACAAACATAAGGAGATTAAACAACAACACATTTCTAAATAACCAACAGGTTACTGAAGAAATCACAAAGGGAAATGAAAAAGCTAGAAACAAATGACAATGAAAACACAACAACTCAAAACCTATGAGATGCAGCAAAAGCAGTTCTAGGAGGGACGTTTACAGCAGTACAATCCTACCTCAAGAGACAAGAAAAGCATTGAATAGACAGCCTAACTTTACACCTAAAACAACTGGAAAAAGAAGAACAAAATAACTCCAAAATTAGTAAAAGGAAAGAAATCATGAAGATCTGAGCAGAAATAATTGAAAAAGAAATGAAAGAAACAATAGTAAAGATTAATAATACAAAGGAGTATAAGAGACTATTATGAACAACTATAAGGCAATAAAATGGATAACCTGGAAGAAATGGACAGATCCTTCAAAAAGTTCAACCTTCCAAGACTGAACCAGGAAGAAATATAAATATGAACAACCCAATTACAAACACTGAAATTGAAGCTGTGATAAAAAATCTCCCAAAAAACAAAAGCCCAGAACCAGATACCTTCACAGGAGAATTCTATCAAACATTTAGAGAAGTGCTAATACCTATTCTTCTAAGACTCTTTCAAAAAAATTGCAGAGGAAGGAACACTTCCAAAGTCATTCAACCATCACCTTTATACCAAAACTAGATAAAGACAACACACACAAAAAAAGAAAACTACAAGCCAATATCACTGATGAACATAGATGCAAAAATTCTCAACAAATTTTAGTAAACAGAATTCAGCAACACATCAAAAAGCTCATACACCATGATCAAGTTGGGTTTATTCCAGGAATGCAAGGATTCTTCAATATACACAAATCAATCAACGTGATACACCGTATTAACAAATTGAAATATAAAAACCATATGATCCTTTTAACAGATGTGGAAAAAGCCTTTGACAAAATTCAGCACCCACTTACGATTAAAACTCTTTAAAAAATGGGAACAGAAGAAACCTACTTCAACATAGTGAAGGCCATATATGATAAGCCTACAGAAAACATTATTCTCAATGGTGAAAAACTGAAATCATTCCCCCTAAAATCAGGAACAATACAAGGGTGTTGACTTCCACCACTATTATTCATCATAGTTCTGGAAGTCCTAGCTAGAGCAATCAGAGAAGAAAAAGAAAGGAAAAAAAATCCAGATTGGAAAAGAAGAAGTAAATTTCTCAGTGTTTGCCGATGACATGATACTGTACATAGAAACCCTAAAGATACTATCAGACAATTACTAAAGCTAATCAGTGAATTTAGCAAAGTTGCAGAATACAAAATTGATACACAGAAATCACTTGCATTTCTATATATTATCAATGAAAAATCAGAAAGAGAAATTAAGGAATCAATCCCATTCACCATTGCAACAAAAAGAATTAAATATCTAGGAGAAACTTACCTAAGGAGACAAAAGAACTGTACACGGAAACTTATAAGACACTGATGAAAGAAATCAAAGACGACATAAACAGATGGAGAGATATTCCATGTTCCCGTGTAGGAAGAATCAATATTGTGAAAATGACTATACTACAAACTGCAATCTACAGATTCAATGTGATCTCTATCAAATTACCATGGTATTTTTCACAGAACTAGAACAAAAAATTTCACAATTCATATGGAAACACAAAAGACCCCAGTAGCTGAAGCAGTCTTGAGAAAGAAGAATGGAGCTGGAGGAATCAATCTTCCTGGCTTCAGGTTATACTACAAAGTCACCAAGACAGTATAGTACTGGCACAAAAGCAGAAATATAGACCAATGGAACAAGAAAGAAAGCCCTGAAATAAACCCATGAACCTATGGGTACCTTATTTTTGACAAAGGAGGCAAGAATATACAATGGGGCAAAGACAGCCTCTTCAATAAATGGTGCTGGGAAAACTGGACAGCTACATGTAAAAGAATGAAACTAGAATACTTCCTAACACCATACATAAAGAAAAACTCAAAATGGATTAGAAACCTAGATGTAAGACCAGAAACTATAAAACTCTTGGAGGAAAACATAGCCACAACACTCGAATGCCATAAATCAAAGCAAGAACCTCTATGACCTACCTCCTAGAGTAACGGAAATAAAAACAAAAGTAACTAAGTGGGACCTGATTAAACTTAAAGGCTTTTGCACAGCAAAGGAAACTATGAGCAAGGTAAAAAGACAACCCTCAGAATGGGAGGAAATAATAGCAAAGGAAACAACTGAAAAACGATTAATTTCCAAAATATACAAGCAGCTCATACAACTCAATGCCAGAAAAACAAACAACCCAATCAAAAAGTGGGGGAAAGATCTAAACTGACATTTCTACAAAGAAGACATACAGATGGCTAACAAACACATGAAAAGATGCTCAACATCACTCATTACTAGAGAAATGCTAATCAAAGTCACAATATGATATCAACTCACACCAGTCAGAATGGCCATCATCAAAAAGTCTACAAACAATAAATGCTGGAGCGGGTTTGGAGAAAAGGGAATGCTCTTGCATTATTGGTGGGAATGTAAACTGATACAGCCACTATGGAAGACAGTATGGAGATTCCTTAAAAAACTAGGAATAAAGCCACCATATGACCCAACAATCCCACTCCTAGGCATATACCCTGAAGAAGTCAAAACCAAAAAAGACATATGTATCCTGTTGTTCACTGCAGCACTATTTACAATAGCTAGAATATGAAAGCAACCTAGATGTCCACTGACAGATGAATGGATAAAAAAGTTGTGGTACACATACACAATGGAATATTACTCAGCCATAAAAAGGAACACATTTGAGCCAGTTCTGATGAGGTAGATGAACCTAGAACCTATTATATAATGTGAAGTGAGTCAGAAACAGAAAGATAAATATCATATTCTAATGCACATATATGGAATTTAGAAAAATGGTACTGAAGAAATTATTTACAGGGCTGCAATGGAGAAACAGACATAGAGAATAGACTAATGGACATGGGGAGAGGGTGAGATGTACGCAAAGAGTAAGATGAAAATTTACAGTATCATATGCAAAATAGATAGCCATCAGGAATTTGCTGTATGGCTCAGAAAACTCAAACAGGGGCTCTGTATCAACCTAGAGGGGTCAGATGGGGAGGGAGAAAGGAGGGAGGTTCAAAAGGGAGGGGATATATATATACCTACGACTGATTTATGTTGGGGTTTGACAGAAAACAAGAGGGTTCTGTAAAGCAATTATCCTTCAATAAAAAACTAGATTTAAAAAAAAAGATCATGGCATCTGGTCCCATCACTTCATGCAAATTGATGGGGAAACAAAGGAAACAGAGACAGACTTGATTTTCTTGGGCTCCAGAATCACAGTGGACAGTGACTGCAGCCATGAAATTAAGACACTTGCTCCTTGAAAGAAAAGCAATGACAAACTTAGACAGTGTATTAAAAAGTAGAGACATTACTTTGCCTACAAAGGTCCGTAGAGTCAACGCTATCGTTTTTCCAGTAGTCATGTACAGATGTGAGAGTTGGACCATAAAGAAGGCTGAGCACCGAAGAATTGATGCTTTTTAACTGTGGTGTTGGAGAAGACTCTTCAGAATCCCTTGGAAAGTGAGGAGATCAAACTAATCAACCTGAAAGGAAATAAACACTGAATATTCACTGGGAGAACTGATGCTGAATCTGAAGTTCCAATACTTGGCCACTTGATGCAAAGAGCTGACTCATTAGAAAAAAACCCTGATGTTGGGAAAGATGGAAGGCAGGAAGAGTAGGGGACAACAGAGGATGAGATGGTTGGATGGCATCACTGACCCAATGGACATGAGTTTGCGCAAACTCTGTGAGATGGTGAAGGACAGGGAAGCCTGGCGTGCTGTTAGTCCATGGGGTTGCAAAGAGTCAGACGGCCTGAGCAACTGAACAGCAACAATAACAACTGTTTTATGAAGTTGATCTGTATTCAATTTTTACTTTTTAAAGTTTTTCTTTATTTTTTATTGGAATATAATTGCTTTATAATATGGTGGTTTCTGCTGAAAATCAACATAATCACTCATAATTTTGTATATATATATATATATGGCTTTTATATGGCTATATATATATTATGGCTATTATATATAAATAAGACTCCATCATAAGCCCTACCCAGTTCTACCCTCTAGGTCATCACAGAGTGCCAGACTAAGCTCCCCGTGTTATACAGCAACTTCCTACTAGCTATCTGTTTTACACATGATAGTGTATATGTCAATACTACTTTCTCAATTTGTCCTAGCCTCTTTCCCCCATTGTGTCCACAAGTCTGTTCTCTTTGTCTGCATTTCCATTCCTTCTCTCTAAATAGGTTCATCAGTACTATTTCTTCTAGATTCCATATATATGCACTAATTTATGATATTTGTTTTTCTCTTTCTGACAATTCACTCTGTGTAACAGGCTCTAGGTTCATTTGTCTCACTACAACTGACACAAATTTGTTCCTTTTAATGGCTAAGTAATATTCCATTGTATTTATGTACCATATCTTCCTTATCCATTCTTTGTCGATGAATATCTACATTGCCTCCAAGTCCTGGTTTTTGTAAATAGCATTGCAGTGAACATTAGGGTACATGTGTCTTTTGAATTGTGGTTTTCTCAGGGCATATCTCCAGCAGTGGGATTGCTGGGTCATTAAAATAAATAAATTTAAATTTAAAAAGATAAAAAATAAAAGAATTGCCATACTGTTCTCATTATGGCTGTATCAATTTACATTCCCACCAACAGTGCAAGAGGGTTCCTTTTATTCCACATCCTCTTCAGGATTTATTGTTTGTAGTTTTTTGATGATGGCCATTTTGATTGGTGTGAGGTGATATCTCATGGTAGTTTTGATTTGCATTTTTCTAATAGTAAGTGATGTTGAGCATGTGTTTATTGGCCAGTTTATGTCTTATTTGGAGAAATGTCTGTTTTGCTCTTTTCCCCATTTTTTGAATTAGCTGTTTGTTTTTCTGATATTGATCTGTATGAACTGCTTATATATTTTGGAGATTAATCCTTTGTCAGTTGTTTCATTTAAAATTATTTTCTCCCATTCTGAATATTATCTTTTAATCTTGTTTATTGTTTCCTTTGCTGTGCAAAAGCTTTTAAGTTTAATTAGATCTCATTTGTTTATTTTTTTATTTATTACATTACTCTAGAAGGTCGATCAAAGAGGATCTTGCTGAGATTTATGTCAAAGAGTGTACCGCCTATATTTTCCTCTAAGAGCTTTATAGTTTCTGGACTTACATTTAAGTCTTTGATCCATTTAGAATTTATTTTTGTGTGTGGTGTTAGGAAGTGTTCTAATTTCATTGTTTTACATGTAGCTGTGCAGTTTCCCTGCATCATTTATTGAAGAGGGTGTCCTTTCTTCATTGCATATTCTTGCCTCCTTTGTCAAAGATAAGGTGTCCATAGGTGTGTGGGTTTATCTCTGGGTTTATTTATTTTGTTCTATTGATTTATATTTCTGTGCCAGTGCCATACTATCCTGATGACTGTGGCTTTGTAGTATAGTTTGAGGGAAGTTTTGTTCTAATAAATGAGAAGTATTATTTTTGACTGAGATTCACCTCATTGTTTTGGTGAGTTTGCTGCTGCTGCTAAGTCGCTTCAGTCGTGTCCGACTCTGTGCGACCCCACAGACGGCAGCCCACCAGGCTCCCCTGTCCCTGGGATTCTCCAGGCAAGAACACTGGAGTGGGTTGCCATTTCCTTCTCCAATGCATGAAAGTGAAAAGTGAAAGTGAAGTCGCTCAGTCCTGTCCGACTCTTCGCGACCCCATGGACTGTAGCCTACCAGGCTCCTCTGTACATGGGATTTTCCAGGCAAGAGTACTGGAGTGGGGTGCCATCGCCTTCTCCTTGGTGAGTTTGAGTGACTCTAAAAGAAAATTCAGATTTATGGCTAGGGAAGATATTATATTCATGGTACAGCAGATATTATTAATTGGCCAGGGCAAAGGATTCCACCTAGTAATATCAATAGTGACCTGAACAGGACCATAATTTCTTCTCAAAGAAGTTTTCTAAGGGCTATACAATGAGAGCTTTGCAGTGGAGAAACCAACCAAGGTAATGCATAAGTACTGTCTACAGGTAACTGATAATAAACCTAACAACTGTATTAACTTTAACTCTGCATAAGATTGTGAAATACATTTGGTTCATAAGCATGAATGTGAGCACTTATCAAAGTGATTGGTATACAGGCTTGGTCTAGCATCGGGTCAGCTGTCTCCTTCAGATATCTTCTTCTCATCCTGGTCTGGTAGTTTCTCCTCTATGTAAACATTGTTTTAAGGTTATTTTAAGGTCAGAAATCCTCTCTGTAGGCCAAACCAGTGCAGAGGGCCTTTCTAAGTGGAAATATTAATCCAAGAATCAATTCCCTTCCATTTCACTGCGCATGAGCCAATTAAGATTTCCTTCCATTTAGGTAAGAGGTATTTCTTTTTCAAATTGAAGTATAGGTGATTTACAGTGCTTTGTGAATCTTTGCTGTACAGCAAAGTGATGCAGTTTTACATGTATATATTCTTTTTAAATATTTATTTCCATTATGGTTTATCCCAGGAGATTATACATAGTCCCCTGTGATATACAGTAGGAACTTGTTGTTTATTCATTCTAAGTGTAATAGTTTACACATACCAACCCCAAATTCCCAGTCTATCTCCCTCCTTTCCCCTTGGCAACAACATTCTGATCTCTATGTCTGTGAGTCTGTTTCTGTTTTGTAGACAGGTTCATTTGTGCCATATTTTAAATTCCACATCTAAGTGATATCATATAGTATCAATATTTGTCTTTCTTTTTCCTGACAATTCATTTAGTATGATGACCTCTAGTTGCATCTATGTTGCTACAAATGGCATTATTTTGTTCTTTATATGGCTATTATTCCATTGTGTATGTGTGCATCTCTTCTTTATCTATTCATCTGTCAATGGATATATAGGTTGCTTCCATGTCTTGGCTATCGTGAATAGTGCTGTTATGAACATAGGGGTCCATGTATCTTTTTGAACTGGAATTTTGCCTGGGCATATGTGCAGAAATGGGACTACTGGACTATACGGTTATTCTAATTTCAGTTTGCTAAAGAAACTTTGTGTTTTTCATAATGACTGCACTAACTTACATCCTTACATCCCACCAAGGGTGTAGGAGGGTTCCTTTTTCTCCACACCTCTCCAGCACTTATTATTTGTAGACTTTTTAATGATAGACATTCTTACCAGGGTGAAGTAGTATCTCATTGTAGCTTGATTTGCATTTCTCTGAATTATCAGAGCTAGTCCCTTAAATGATGTATTTTCCAGTATGCATAATGCCCTGGTTGTAGGTCATGGGGTATCTGATCTTCATCCAAAGATAGATTACTGAGATAAGCTTCAGAAACAAGCTTAATGTATCCTTCTAATAGTTCAATTAAACTTATAACAATATAAGTTTAAAGCAAGTAACTATCCGGGAAGTGATTCTCAGTAAAAACAGACTTCAAGTAACAAAACTAAAAATTACTATCCACTGAAATACAACCTTTTTTCTCTCTAAAATTACTCTCATTTCTACCAAATATAGCTAAACTAATTTGCTTGCAAAATAAGTCTGGTTTCAATACAATTGGCCTGATGATTTATATAAATGTAATTGATCATACAGTCTTTTTTAAAATTGGCCTTGCTGGAACATTTTATAAGACATTTCAGATTGAATTTTTGAAAGGTCTCTGAGGGGAATTTCCTGGTTGTCCAATGGTTAGGACTCTGTACTTCCACTGCAGGGGACACAGGTTTGACACCTAGTCAGGGAATTAAGATTCTGTATGCCATGCAGTGTGGTCAAAAAGAAAAATATATAAGTATAAATACATAAAAAATTTAAAAAGCTTCTAAGGCCAGTAAAGTCACACTTAGGGCTTGTCACAAATTTCATCTGTGATATCTACAGATTTGGGGGAATTTCTTCCTTTTCAAAAACCCCCCGGATTCCTGAGATTCCTGCACCTGTTAGGAGATGGCCTTCCTAATATACCTGACAAAACTGTGAGGAACTTAAAAGTCTTCAGCCTCTGGAGAGATCAGACTGAGAGAAAAGACAAAGGTTTCAACTCTGCATAGCGAGTGAAGTCTCTCAGTCGTGTCCAACTCTTTGCGACCCCATGGACTGTATCCTACCAGGCTCCTCCATCCATGGAATTTTCCAGGCAAGAGTACTGGAGTGTGTTGCCATTTCCTTATCCAGGGGATCTTCCCAAACCAGGAATTGAACCCAGGTCTCCCGCACTGCAGGCAGACGCTTTACCATCTGAGTCACCAGGGAAGCCCAGGGTGCTGCTCTGCATACAAAGGTATAATTTAACAAATTCCTCTAAGGTATAAGTACCTTGAGGGGAAGGATTTCTTTATATCTGGTAAACACAGATTAAAAGCTAGTAATGCTTCAGACAAAACCCATAAAAATTATAACCATATTCATTAGTCCTATATAACTAATACTTTTTGTTAACAGTTTTTGAAGCCATCAGGTTTTCCATTAGAACTCTTTAGTTTCTAATCCAGTCCTCCAGAATGATCTGAAAGTTACCAGAAACCTGTAACTTGCTATGAGTCTTCTTGAAGAGAAAGCGTTTTTGCAAAAGCATCAGAGTAAAATAATAACTGTCTATGAATGATGAAAGACTTAAGAAGATGTGGTTAAAGGCCTGATTACAATGCAATTGATAAAGAAATTTGGTTACTACTGTAATGATAGCTTATAGTGATAGCTTATGTTGGATTTGCGATCTCTGAAGAAGATTTAGCTTCAGGACAAGGGACCAGACTTGATCACTCAGAGCTTTTGTGTGGCAGAATTTTTATTACAATAATAAAGGACAGAGAAAGCTTCTGACACAAACATCAGAAGGGGGATGGACAGTGCCCCCCTCACTAGTCTTATCAAGGCCTTATATACTTTTACCAGACCCACTCCCACAACACACATCTTAAATTAATAAGATTAGAACTAACAATAGAAAGGTCTTACCAGACCTAGTCCCACAGCAAGATAGCAAGGTTAGTCAGGAGGTACTTGTTGAGAAGGAGAAACATGTCCTTGAGCAAGATACATTGCTGTTATATAATCATCAGTAGAGAAAAACATAAGGAAAAACTTAAGGAAAAGCATACCCTTGAACAAGATGAGTTGTTTTGCTGTGTAATCATTAGCTCTGGGCTTAAAGAAAGTTAGTCTTAAAGATTGTTGTCATGACAAATCAGAATTTAAGAAAAAAATGTCTTATGTGACTAAGACAAAGCAATGTAGGAAAAAAAATGTTTGTCCCTTTCACCTCCTTGAGAGCTTGAGAGCCCTGGATTCTTTTTTCCTCTTCAAGGGCCCTGGACCCCTTCTTCCTTGAGGGCCCTGGACTCCTTATCAAACCACCTAAGAATTAACTCTCTCAGTAACATATAATAGTTTAAGATAATAGCTAGATTATGACTGGTAACATTTTATCAGGACATAGCAGATTTTTAGAAATTTCATATAATTTCTAGAATATCTATATTAATAATATTTATGCATAAAATATAACCTAAGAAGATTTATTACTCTTTGATAATGTTTCCCATGTAATTTAATATATCAAATCAACCTAATTAGTTTAAGATCTCTCTTTGGGATGTTCCAGGAAGCATCCCAAGTTTAGCTAAGGGTCAAAATAAATTCATTAGGATTTGATTTGGGAAGTTTGTCAAAAACATCAAAAAGGTTTCAAATGCTTGGTCAAATAGAATCATAGTCACTGTGAAACAATACTTACCCACTTAACCAAATTGACAATAAAAGATTTCAAAGGAAAATATAGGCATTTATAACAGATTACCAGTTAAAGGTAAAAAGAAAATTTATCTGTTATCCAAAGCAGATCAACATTTTAAGAAAACGTTTTCCTCTGAAGAGAGAGAGAAACCAAATTCAGGTTTTGTACCAGCTTATTTTAAAATTTATTTCTTCAACTAAATATTTTCTAAACTTAGCCGATCTTGACCATACACAAAACTCTCCTCTTTTTGTTCTTTTGCCACAAACCTTCCATAAATTTATGTATTCCTATTAGTTTTTCCATCTAGAAACAACCAGCTCTAGGACAAAATTGCTTTCTTTTCCCTTAACAAAATTCAGTTCCATTCCTCATATCTTCTTTTATGGAAATACATGTCCTGTTTTCGTGGTATACTGAAATGTTTCCTTTATTATTTCTAGTAACTTTAATTACAAGTTTGAATTAGGATCTTCAACTCTTAAAAAACTTACTTTCCAGTGTATACTAAGAAGTAAGCAATTATGAACTGCCTTTCACATTAGCATTCTAGAGATTGGCAAGCATAAGTACCAATAATAATTTCTAAAAACAAGTTCTTTCTTATAGAAAATATCTCAGTGTGGCACAAAATGTATTTATTAACAGTCCTAAATGCCTTTAGTTTCCTGTTTCCTGAAACAATGTTCAGTACTTAATGTTTTGGCATCTTGTTTTATTTGAAAATGACCTACCTGTTCAATAAACTTCCATCATTTAACTTAATTTAGCACAATTCTAAAATTTCAAGTTAAAAAATATCAAGTGAGATTATTTTTAAGTAGACACTACTAAAACAATTATTCCATAAACAGTTCAAAAAATCTCATCTCATTTACATTTATTTATAAAATATTTCATCTACCAAGTTTTGTTTGCTTGCTGACAAATTTGCAACAAATATAACAAGATCTTATTTGATTTTTATTAATCCTAGGTACAATAAAGATATGATACTTAATATTGATGACTCTAAAGATATGTCTATATTAATTAAATCAACAAACTTTAATACCATATATTAATTTAATATTGAATATTTCCCAGTTCCCACATGAACCTGAAATTCATTCTGGCTAGTTTACCTTTATATTTCTGAGCATTTGTATAAATGCTTAATTTCCTTTAAGTCAATTTAAAGCTTATTTACAAATTAATTTTAATAATACCATACTCACAGATATGTAGATAGACACAGCCAGAAATCTCATGCTTTATTTTAAAACTTAGTCATGAATCAGATATTACAAATATAAAACCTACTAGTTTATAAATAACAGTTGGAATAAGTTAAATTTTAAAAGGCTTCTTTCCCACCTGTTTTTACTTCTGGTTCTCAGGAATTAGAGATGGTCTAGATAAAATAAGTGTTCCTGAGAGCCTTGATCTCTAGGCACAGGGAGAAAAAACTAAGTTCTCCTAGAGGGACTTGTTCTCTCAGGGTCAGAATTCTGAAAAGATGTTTTATCAAGCCAGGTTTCTCTAACAACTGTGTATGCAATAAAAGAACCCATCTTGGCCATTTTCATGGCAAGATTTTCCTTTAATTCCTGGTTAAGTAAGTGCTTGTATGTATAAGTTTTGGACATACATAAAATTGACTGAGTTGGAGGTTGACTTTCTGATGCCTCTCATTTCTCTGTTCGAGAGGCTCTATTTCCCACTTTAAAGTTGAATTTGCAAGGATAAAATCTGCTAATGAAATTGTGTGGTGGCCAGCGTGCTTCTTGTGAGCTTAACTCCTCTAGGCATCACCCTAGAGTCATTTCAGCCCTCTTACATGTCTTGTTACTCCCTTTGGTGGTCTAAGACCACCATGGATGGTTGGATCACTGAATGGCCAATTCTTATACATGATCCCTGGATGATCAAGTCTTTTAATTAAAGAGTGGGTCTATGGAACCGCTCCATAGTACAAGGACTCTGTCTTCAGCATTTCTGGTAAAATTTTTAGTCTCCTGAGAAATCCAGTATTGACTGGGAGAAGTCTTGTCCTTCTTCTTTAGTGCAAAGCTTTTGTGTAATATATTTATTTTTATCTCAACAAATTCTATTAAAGCAGTTGAACTGAAGTAAGGCAGCAGATCATCCTTTCACTCACTCACTCAGTCCAGACCACTCAGTGTCATTCAACTGAACAAACCCCAGTGTCTTCCAACCAGCAATCCCCAGTATCTTTCAACTGAGGGGAGCAGACAACCTAAGAGCTGTTTTAGGTTCATAGCTAAATTGAGAGAAAGGCACTGAGATTTCCTATATACCTCCTGCATCGACACCTGTGTAGCCTCTCTCATTACAAGAATGATAAACTTGTCATCACTGATGAACCTGCACTGATGTAGTACAATCACCAGCATAACATTTTAAAAACTTTTGGTAAAGCTTGCTTACATTGTGCTTCTCAGCACGTCTATTCTGTGTAGCACTAATGTTCATAGGCATCATATTCAGAACGTATCAACAATATGACAAATTCTAGTCTCAAACTTACCGTTGACTCACTACTGGTGTATAGTGGTCCACAGCACAAAATTTTATTTTCATATTATCCTAGCTTCATAGGTATATACTTGGGGTTATTTTTACATAGTGTCATGAGATCCTTGGGCAAAATGGAGGACAGGACAAATATCAGAAGATTGGCCATTCCCAGCCTCCTTCTGAGACACTTCTTCTAAGTCAAAGGTAGTCAAAGCCAATTAGCTCAGAGGAGAGATGCTGACCCTAAGAGATACCCTCCACAAGGACAATGATCACCTGAAGGAATCAGATTTGGAAAGCTGGACTGTAATGCAGAGTCAGTGAGCTGATGATATGAGCAGACGCACAGGCCAAAATGCAGGTAAAGAGACTAGTAGAGTTGCACAAGCGGGAGCAAAGCTGAGGGAAAATACGCAGGTATGTGTTTTTGGAGATTTCTGAGGCCTAAATGAACTCCAGGGCCCCATTGCTCTAGAGCTTCAGATCTTTAGTTGAAGGGTTGCAATAGGTGGATGGGCTTCAGCGTATCTGTGAATCCTCTGACAGTGTATGTAATATTTTTTGCCTATGCACATTTTTATTGGGTGATGTACCATTCATAACTTTCTATAGACTCTCAAAGGTGTCTCTAATGCAAAAATGGTTATAGATAGAAAGAAAAATCTAGGCCTGTTTGTTTTGGAATTTTTCTATAAATCAAATATCTTGATTCTCTATATTAAAATATTAGGGTTTCTTATAATGTCTCTGAATCCATTCTGCATAGCTATTTTCCTTGGATCTCTCCCAGCTTGACAGTAATACTTTAATCTTGAAAGAAATGGAAAAGTGTCTCTGTCTAATGCATAAATAGCACTGGAAAAAAAATATAGAAAGAGTCAAAAATCTCATTTTAATTTGTAAAGTGACAACTTTTTATGGTCTTCTGTTGTCCTTTCAAGTTGACAGTACATCGACCTATAACACTGTTCTCTGTGCTGGTTTTGTCTCCTTCACTCTTGCTCTGGTTTATACTCTCTTTCACCCACCAAATGTAATTCCAAATTCCATGGGGTGTAGGAAGAAAAGGGAGAGATCATTATCACTTTGATAATGAATGAAATAATGAAAGTCTTTGAAAAAGTGCCAAAACCCAGCTAAAGCTAAAAAACAAAACTGTTTCATTATAGTGTTGAAATCTACCCATAAGGAGAAAGGAGAAAGCCAGTGAAGTCAGTTTCTTTAAATGAATACAAGAATAAAAATCCTTGAAAAATGCCAGAAACACAAAAGCTGAAAAATAAAACTCTCTCATGAATGTGTTAAAATCTACCCATAAAAGAAGACATTTTCAACTGAAATTAATTTTTTTTTGGACCTTCAAATATTGTTTCCATATACTGAGATAGCTGCTGCTGCTGTTAAGTAGCTTCAGTCGTGTCCGACTCTGTGCGACCCCATAGATGGCAGCCCACCGGGCTCTCCTATCCCTGGGATTCTCCAGGCAAGAATACCGGAGTGGGTTGCCATTTCCTTCTCCAATGCATGGAAGTGAAAAGTGAAAGTGAAGTTGCTCAGTCATGTCCGACTCCTAGCAACGCTATGGACTGCAGCCTACCAGGCTCCTCTGTCCATGGGATTTACCAGGCAAGAGTACTGGAGTAGGGTGCCATTGCCTTCTCTGACTGAGACAGCAAAGCAGACTAAAATCATCACCTCGATTTATTGGAGAGAAAAAGAAAACATGAAGTCAATGTAACCCATGGGTGCTCGGTAAGGTGGTAGCTCTCCTGGGTCTGGGACTCAGAATGTTCCTCTCCAAGGCCCGTGATTAGATCAATAATCCATATACCCTCATGCTGGGTGCCCACAAGACAAAGGGCAAATAGTGGATTAGGTGATTTGAGATGAATGATCAACTAAAGACGGTCATACACAAGAGCTCATGATCTCACAGTTTGGTCCTTGTTGAATAGTCTAGAAATGTAAATCCTTGGAATGCTCCAGTGACGACTTCCAAACATTATTTTCACTTTTTTTCCCCATTTGGCTCAAAGACAGCGCTAGTTTTCTTTTTTTTTTTAATTCATATTTTAATTCTGGCCTATTAATTCTTGTTTGGAAAATGTAATCACTTAGAGAATAGGAGTAAATAGAAATTTTCAGTGAGAATTGACAAAGTGTGCAGTGTTTCAATTTTAAAAATACACACACATATTAAATCCAGCAATAGATTTGTTGTTGAATTCCCTTGACAATGTATAGGGCAAAAATAATCTTGTCAAGAAACCTAAAACATATTATTCCCATTTTTCTTGCTTAAAAAAAAATTAAATGTAACAAACATACTAAAATGTGTCTAAAATATCTTTCTTGTGTGGTATTCCATTGTGAGACTATGTCACAGGTTATTTATCCATTTCCCTGTTAATGGACTGTTTCCATAAAAGTTACTACAAGAAATGCTGCTTGCTATGAAGATTCTTATATTAAGTCTTTTGGTGCACATAGCATGTGTTTCTGCAGAGTTTATGCCTGGGGATGGATTGCTGGATAATTTAAGTATGTGTATCTTTAGCTTTATTCAATACTGCCAAACTTTTTCCAAGTAGCTATACCACACTTTGACGTTTCTATTTTTAATTATTATAATGATATGCCCAAGTTATGTGCTTAAGGACCGCACCTGGTTTTCCTGGCAAGAATAGGTTGGTAAATTGGTTTGGGAACAATTCTGTTTGCCATCTCTTGTTTTCCTTGATTAAATTTCTCCCATTGATACACTACTTCAGACACTGTTTTTCTTGCATTTGCCATGATAATACAGTCATTTTTAAATCAACCTTTGACCTACATCAATATAGCTATATAAGATGAGATTAAGAGACCCAAAAGAAAGCCAATACCAGGGAAACAATTTGCAGAGGACATAATTTCCCTTGGGCTTAGAGCATTTGTATTAAAGCTGCTGTGATATGTAATACAATCTATTTTTTAATTCCTTTTTAAGGCTATTTAAGTGATGCCAGTGTAACAGAATGATTTAACACAGTTAAATGCCAAACTGGGATTTTAAATACCAATGTTTTCTTCTTTAAAGTTGGATCCGTCCAGGATATCATGAGAATGCAGGCATCTTCATGGCAGTCTGTCACCTTGTGGCTCCAGAAATTGAAAGCTCATCATCTTCATGGATCTGCACCAGTTTTACTTATTAATATTTTTAGTGTCTGCCTATAAATCAGGCACAAAGTAAAGGGTGTTTAAAAATAGCCTTCTCAGTCTACTCAGGTTTGATACACTCTGCTAAAAGGAATTGTTGAAATCAGCATCTCCCTTCTTTCCCTTGCTGACTTTTCCCTGACTATGGGATGCACCTGTGTTGGATCTGGGCCCATCAGGATCTCCAAAGGTTTACATCACTGACCTTTGTTTCTGAAAAACTCTTCTGAAAATCATCATCTTATTATTTCATCCAAGGGCAGGTTTCAATAATTCAAAACTGGGAGCCAGAGTTTGGCTTGTGGCTTAAGTTTTGGTTCAGTTTACCTAAGCACTGAGCAATAAAGAGATCTCACATTAAATGAAGTAAATCGTTTGCATGATCAAAGTGAAGTCAAAGACAGTTTGGTTTGTGACAATTATGACAATTATACAGTATTAAGAGTTTAGGAGGACATACGGGGACCAAGATATTTTACAAATTTGTCATTTTGTTTTTGTAAAGGGAGATCAAACTATAATTCAGGAGATTATACAGATACAAGGGAAATAAGTGAAGAGTGAGTGTTAGAATTACAGAATAACATAATAGGATTTTAGGAATTCAGTAAGGACTAACTCCACAAAGTCAGATGCTAAAGTGAGGACGAGAAGAGAGTTTGAAGGAAGTTAGGAAGGGTAAGAGCAGAGTCAGGAAAAGCACCTATGAGACATTGTGAAGATGGCAGAGAGGCTGGATCATGTCTGAGAGCTATGAGAAATGTGTTGGCTTCCTCGTGTGGAGACCCATCCATGGAGAGTTTTATATGCAGGTAGAGAACTGGCAAGGGGTGCCAGTGAATTTTCTTAAACATGACAGAATAATGATGGGAGTGACTTCTGAAAAGATGAAGTCATCATGCTTAATATCAGGGAATGGACAGGCAAGAGGAAATATTCTGGCCTCATTGAAAAGGAACTGGTTAAAGACGTTCATTGCCACACACAGTTGAGCAGATGGTGCATCATGATATAAATGGCACCAGCAGAGCCATGTGTGTACAATCTGAAAGATATTTTGTCTGGGGACAGAGGAATCTGGGAGAGTAAAAAGCCATCTCATATTTCATGGAAATCATAGTATTAGAGGCTTATAAAATGCCCCTCCCAAATCAACAGAACTATATTTGTGCATTAGAGCTTGATATATACACTAACATTAACATCTGAAAAGTATATTGTTTATTTTTTGTACAAGTGCTAGTCCCAGAGTATTCACAGAAGTATTACTCACAGCAGCCCAAGACTGGAAACAACTGCAAAATTTATCAGGTAAATGGGAAAAGAAACTGGAGCACACCCACCAGTGGAGTAGCTCTCTGCAATAAAGGAGAATATGTTTCACAGACATTATGCTGAGTAAAATGAAGCCACAAGAAACAGTACACACTGTATCATTTCATTCATACAAATCTATAGAGACAGGAAGCAGGTCGGAAGGGGCCTGGAGGCCAGGGACTGCAAAGTTGCATAAGGAAACTTTGGGAAATGAGGGAGTTCTTTATCATGATTATGGTGATTTCAGGAGTGTATCTGTTAAAAAGTCATTGAATTAAACACTTTAAATGTTTGCAATATACTGTACATAAATCATAAGAGAATAAATTCAATTAAAGAATGCAGCTAAGTTCCAAATATTTTCTTTAAAATATTATAGAGTTAGTTAGTAGTGATTTCTTAGTTTTTAATCCTTCAATGTATTTTTAAAAGATCTCTATGTTTTAATCATTGCTATTAACAATTTTTAAAAATGTAATCTGGTTCTTTTGGAGAATGGGAGAAAACAGACATTAGTATGAGTCTAGAAATCAAAAGCAACTAAATTACGAGAATTAAAAAATTCTTTTCTCACTCACATTATCTGATTTTGCATTTTTAAATGCAAATACATTTATAAATTTTATAAAAGAGTTACTGTTACTACTTTTCCTGATCTTTCCTGATATCATAGAAAATTCAAGTTGAATCAATAAACTGGATCATTTCCTAGACAGTTTTTCTCCTATTAGGTATTTGCTGGTTTAGCTCTAGTGAAAGCAAAGACAGCTTCTGACACACTTGTCACAGGAACCAGGGAAGCTGAAGAGTGACAAGTAAACTTTAAAGGGCCTTCTTCACAGGAGGTGGCGGTGGCTTTCTTTCTTTATGATAATCTTTTCTTTTTCTCCATGGATGGTGAGCCATTTACAGTCATAACTCAACAGGAAGGTGTTCTTACACCTTTGATCATAAAGATATTAATCACCATTCTGCTAGTGAGTCTCTGTGGTTTGGTCACATCAATTATTAATTTGTGAAGTGTGAGTTTGTCATTTCCTACTGAAATACTGGCTATACAGATTGGTATACAGTGAAATGGAGGCTGAGCAAGGAGGCTGTCCCTTCACCATTAGGAATATCAGACCCTGTTTGAAAAAAAAGTGCAGTTTAGAAAATGTTTTGCTTTTATACATTCAGCTATTACCATCCAGGACTTGAGCCTTAAACCTTTTAAACATGGCATTTGTAAAGTCTATTATAATACATTTAGAGCAGTGGTGTTCAACCTTGGTTGTGCTTGTGAATCATGTGAGAAGCTTTTTAAAAATGTCAAAGCTGGGCCCCACTCCCAGAGATTCTGACTTCATTGGTCTAGGATAAGGCCCAGGCAAAGGTTTTTTTAAAAGCAACCCAGGTGTTTCAAGTGTGCAGTCAAGATGGCACACCACTGATTTAGAGACAGGACAGTGCTTTTTAAATGTTCTAAAGAAATGGAATACATATAGGTTTTTATAGGCCATATTAATTCAAAAAGGCATTAAAATAGGTTCCAGAAATAGATTCATCTAAAGATTTTTTAAATAAATTAAAATTATAATTATAATCTGAAAATATAATTAAATAAATGGAAATTAAGACAAGAGGTACCATTTTCCCCTATTGGTAAAAATTTAAATGATTGATGATATCCAATGATAATGAGAATACATGGAAATGGAAACACTGATAAAATACATATAGGAGTATTAATTTGCTGCTAGTTTCCTGGAGGACAATTTAGCAACATCTATCAAATCCTTCAAGTCTTATACCAACTTGTCTCTCAATTTCAATCCTAGGAATTTACTTGCAAAATTTCACCAAGATATAGGTTTGTGGACATTCATTGCAAAATTTTTTGTAATAGTGAAAGCCTGTAGAAAACCAAAGTGTTCATTCTTTAGAGGACCAGTTAATTATGTACATTAACAAGATAGACTATTAGGGAGATATTTAAAAAGAAGTGCTTCTATACGTGCTCAGACGCTCAGTAGTGTCTGACTCTTCACAATCCCATGGACTGTGGCCCACTGGGCTCCTCTGTCCATGGAATTCTCCAGGCAAGAACACTGGAGTGGGTTGCCATTTCCTTCTGTACCCTCTATATATGCTGATATCAAAAGATCTCTTAGACATATTATTAGGTAAAAAAAAAAAAGGGGGGGTACAGAAAATTATGTACAGCATGATATTTTTCGTGTAAATGTAAGCAAATGTAATCTTAAATGCTCACAGATGCACTTTTTTTTCCTTGAAGGAAATGTAGTTATCTTTGGGAGAATGAGCTTTAGTAAAGGCAAGAAGCTTTTATTTTCATTTTGTACCTTTCTGTACAGTTTGAAATTTCTCACCAGTTACATATAGATATAGGGTTTCTCAGGTAGCTCAGTGGTAAAGAATTTGCCTGCCAAGCAGAAGACGCAATTTCAATCCCTGGGTCAGAAAGATCCCCTGGAAAAGGAAATGGCAACCCCACTCCAGTATTCTCATCTGGGAAATCTAATGGACAGAGCAGCTTGGTAAGTTACAGTCCGTGGGGTCGCAAAGAGTCAGACAGGACTTAGCAACTAAAGAACAACAACAAGTTATATACATACATACATACATATATATGGAGAAGGCAATGGCACCCCACTCCAGTACTCTTTTGCCTGGAAAATCCCATGGACGGCGCAGCTTGGTAGGCTTCAGTCCATGGAGTCGCTAGGAGTCGGACACGACTGAGCAACTTCACTTTCACTTTTCACTTTCATGAATTGGAGAAGGAAATGGCAACCCACTCCAGTGTTCTTGCCTGGAGAATCCCAGGGATGGGGGAGCCTGGTGGGCTGCTGTCTCAGGTCACATAGAGTCAGACACGACTGAAGTGACTTAGCAGCATATATATATATGTGTGTATATATACATATATATATATATATGTGTGTGCGTGTGTGTGTGCTTTGCTCAGTCACTTTAGTCATGTCTGACTCTATGGATTGTATACACAGAGAAAGAGACAGGTAGACCACAGAGCTATTGCAGATTTGGTCCCTGACCACCTCAATAAAGCAAATATTTCAATAAAGTGAGTCACAAAAATATTTTGGTTTTCCAGTACGTGTTAAAGTAATGTTTCAGATCAGATCAGATCAGTTGCTCAGTCGTGTCCGACTCTTTGCGACCCCATGAACAGCAGCATGCCAGGCCTCCCTGTCCATCACCAACTCCCGGAGTTCACCCAGACTCATGTCCATTGAGTCAGTGATGCCATCCAGCCATCTCATCCTCTGTCGTCCCCTTCTCCTCCTGCCCCCAATCCCTCCCAGCATCAGAGTCTTTTCCAATGAGTCAACCCTTCGCACGAGGTGGCCAAAGTACTGGAGTTTCAGCTTTAGCATCATTCTCTCCAAAGAAATCCCAGGACTGATCTCCTTCAGAATGGACTGGTTGGATCTCCTTGCAGTCCAAGGGACTCTCAAGAGTCTTCTCCAACACCACAGTTCAAAAGCATCAATTCTTTGGCGCTCAGCCTTCTTCACAGTCCAACTCTCACATCCACACATGACCACGGGAAAAACCATAGCCTTGACTAGACAAACCTTTGTTGGCAAAGTAATGTCTCTGCTTTTGAATATGCTATCAAGGTTGGTCATAACTTTCCTTCCAAGGAGTAAGCGTCTTTTAATTTCATGGCTGCAATCACCATCTGCAGTGATTTTGGAGCCCAGAAAAATAAAGTCTGGCACTGTTTCCACTGTTTCCCCATCTATTTGCCATGAAGTGATGGGACTGGATGCCATGATCTTCGTTTTCTGAATGTTGAGCTTTAGGCCAACTTTTTCATTCTCGACTTTCACTTTCATCAAGCGGCTTTTTAGTTCCTCTTCACTTTCTCCCATAAGGGTGGTGTCATCTGCATATCTGAGGTGATTGATATTTCTCCTGGCAATCTTGATTCCAGTTTGTGTTTCTTCCAGTCCAGCGTTTCTCATGATGTACTCTGCATATAAGTTAAATAAACAGGGTGACAATATACAGCCTTGACAAACTCCTTTTCCTATTTGGAACCAGTCTATTGTTCCATGTCCAGTTCTAACTGTTGCTTCCTGACCTGCATACAAATTTCTCAAGAGGCAGATCAGGTGATCTGGTATTCCCATCTCTTTCAGAATTTTCCACAGTTTATTGTGATCCACATAGTCAAAGGCTTTGGCATAGTCAATAAAGCAGAAATAGATGTTTTTCTGGAACTCTCTTGCTTTTTCCATGATCCAGCGGATGTTGGCAATTTGATCTCTGGCTCCTCTGCCTTTTCTAAAACCAGCTTGAACATCAGGAAGTTCACGGTTCACATATTGCTGAAGCCTGGAGTAACAATATATACTGTAGTCTAGTAAGTGTGCAATAACATTACATCTCAAAAACAATGTACATGTCTTAATTTAAAAATTCTTTATTGCTAAAAATGCCAACCATCATCCAAGCCTTCAACAATTCATATTGTAACACAGCAGTAACATTAAAAGTCATTAATTCACCATAACAATTGTAATAATTGTTATGTATATCACCATAACAATTGTAATAATAATTTGAATGTTTGAAAGATTGTGCAAATTACCAAAATGTGACATAGAGACAAAAAGTGAGCAAATGCTGATGAAAAAACTGCACCAGTAGATTTGTTTTGATGCAGGGTTATCACAAACCTTCCATTTGTGAACAATGCAAAATCTGCAAAATACAACAAAACAAGGCATGCCTGTATATACATGGCATATAATTGAGTTTTCTGGGAGCTTAGATAGTGCTCCATTTTTCCTTATCGCATAAACTTTTAAAAGTGAGGAAACCAGAAATAAGAGTTTTTCGAAAGTTTAAAAATAAAAGTACAAGTAATTTAGAACAAAAAATACATGTCTTAAGGTCTCTGTGACTGCCGACTGCCACACATTTGGCTCTGATCTAACAGCCTATAAGATAACCACCACCAAATCAACTGCTTGACTCATGATGCCTGTAAGATAAAAAATGCATTTGTAGGGGAAGCCTAGCAATTCACAAAACGTAAGTGCAAGTTTTTAGGTGAATCTTAAAAAAAAGAGAGAGAGACTGCTGCTACTGCTAAGTCACTTCAGTCATTTCCGACTCTGTGTGACCCCATAGATGGCAGCCCACCAGGCTCCCCCATCCCTGGGATTCTCCAGGCAAGAACACTGGAGTGGGGTGCCATTTCCTTCTCCAATGCATGAAAGTGAAAAGTGAAAGTGAAGTCAGTCATGTCCGACTCTTAGTGACCCCATGGACTGCAGCCTACCAGGCTCCTCCATCCATGGGATTTTCCAGGCAAAAGAGTACTGGAGTGGGGTGCCATTGCCTTCTCTGGAGAGAGACTACTGTGTGCAATTACAGGGAAATATCCTCAACAGTTATTCACAAATAGGTGGGAAATTTTTATCTATTTTGTAGAAGAGAAAGCTCAGTTACTGGCCCTCTCTACTGAGATAGTAGTGCTCTTAGTTGCAACAAATGGCCTCTTTAGGCAGTGTTGCTACCAGCCACAGACACCATAGATAGCATTGGCCATGCTGAGCATTGGTGCTAGAATGCCATCTTACTGCTCCCAGAAACCAAACATCTTCACTGCCACCCTCCCCAAAAAACAGACCCCCTTTGTTCTTTTACAAACCAAAGTGTCCTGCATGACATTTGATTGGTGGACCTGAAGTCATCTGACTTGCTATGGCCACAAAGATAGTTGGAAAGTGGGCAGGTCTGATAACGTGGTGTTTCTCCCAGTATGAGGGCAGGATATTCCCATTCACAAGAGGCAAGTTGGTCAGAAAAATGGTAAACACTCACCAAGATTCCAAAGTTGATACAGGATGAGGGCCAAACAGCTCTCAGGATCTGCGATTATGCTTTGCATTATGTCTCTTGTTTTGCTATCAGGAAGCTCTACTTACACTTGGTCTTAACTCTAATGTCTTTACCAGTTCCAACACATATCACAACAAACATGTAAACTAATATGAGCTAAAGGTTTGAGGATGCCTTCTTCTCATCACTCCAGATGCTTGATAGACACTTAAATAAAAACAAATTAAAGTTCAATGCATAATGAAATCTGGAACCACCCAAATACCTTTCAATTGGGAGATGGATAAGCTACGATAATATATACAGTGATACAACATACAGCAGGAATGAGCTGCTGTTGCAGCTCATATGCATCAACATAAAAGAACCTACATAACATTGTGTTAAGTGAAGCAAGCCACAGTCAAAAGGCTACATAATATATGATTTCATTTATAACATTCTTGCATAAATGAGAGGGCAGGGGAAGGGCTTGACTATCAAAGGGCAAGGGCGAAGTTAGAGGATGGCAAAATGGCAACCCACTCCAGTGTTCTTGCCTAGAGAATCCCAGGGACGGGGGAGCCTGGTGGGCTGCCGTCTATGGGGTCACACAGAGTCGGACACGACTGAAGTGACTTAGCAGCAGCAGCAGCAGACCTATTATATATCTTGATTGTTGTAGTGGTTACATGACTGTAAATGCTTGTCTTATCTCTCAGAACTGTATACTAAAAGGATAAGTTTTCCTGCATATAAATTATACCTTAATTGTTAAGTGGAAGAAAAAACCCAATGAAAAATACCTGCATTCACTTTTCAACAAATACTTACTCATCACCTACTGTGTGCCAGACACTTTTAAATGACCATATTTTTAAGCAAACTAATTTCAGTGTCTATAGTACATTGGATATGACCTAAATTATGCTTCCGATTCCTTAAACTTGATTTACAGCCAAAAACAATGCATGAAGAACTTTAGCAGTGATGGGAAAGCATGGCAAGTAGTTTCTTTAATCCATAACTGACAAACTACTGAAGTCTGGTGTGAAGACATATTGCAGCCAATGGATTTGACGCCCCCAAGAACCCATTTAGAAAATCGTTTTAGGTGATAATTGGCCGTGAGAAACTCACATTTTTGGTGCAAGAAGGCTTGGAATTCCTGGTTGAAAGAAGTGGGGAAGGAAAATGGTGAGGGCGGCCTGAAGTAGGGAGGTGGAGGAAGCAGAGCACTAACCTGGAGATCTCACTAGTCCTACTTCTGACTTGGGTAAGATTACTCTGCCTTTCTGCATTCAGTTCCCTTACCCATAAAATGAATGAACTGGAAAAGTGGGAAAGCACTGACTCCTCAATGCAGGGCTCTTTCAGGAACCACCTGTGTGACCATGGACAAGTCAGTTTTAATTTCTTACTACATCAAATGAGAGTTTAATGGTTGCACAAGAATGTTGATACCACTAAACTGTACACTTTAAAATGGTAAATTTTATGTTATATTTATTTTACTACAATAAAAAGTTTTAATTGAAAAAGATTTAGACAAAAGGATCTTTGCGGTAATACTGTTTGATCTTTCCTCTTTCTTTTGGCATTAAGTCCAAATTCCTTAACAAAGCTGCCCATAGAGTGTGCAGACTCTGGGCAAATATCTCTTCTGGGATCTCTATCTACATAAACAGTTTGAGTCATCCAAAATCAGTTTGTCATCACCATTCTGATGACCTAAGCTCACGTGATCTCACACAAGAAATACTGCATCTTCTAGCAGGAGCAATCTGCTTGCCAGACTGACATTCTGAAGCCATTACTTGGTTCTTGGGCTCCAGGAAAATCCCATAGTATGAGTCCTGGGGCATCTGGTCAACCCCCCAAAAATGGGGTAGAAGATTAAGAGCCACACAAAGGAGAGACACGGAGAGTCTGTGCAGGTCCCAGTCTGGGCTCTGATACTGTCATACTCAACTAGTTCAAAACACTAGACAGGGACTTGGAAATTTTTGGAAAAGGCCCTCCAAAGCACAGGCTCTTGAGTCATGGGTCCAGGTTGGGCTCAGGGTGATAGGGATAGGAGTGGGGGTGCTTAAGGAATTGCCCATGTCTAAGTGTGGTACTTCTTAATTTGGCTTATAAACCCTCTCTCTTCTATGTCAAATGTGCCAAGGAGCCTCTCATCCTTAGACTATACACCTGTATAGGGTTTCTCTGCTCGGAACACAGATTTCACCTTCTGCTCCTATACTAGTTATCCTGTTTATTTAAACCTATCCATCTGGGAGCCTCCCAGAAGTCTTTTCTGATCCTTGATCCTGAGTTAGTGACCCTGACGGGCTATGTTTTTAGGTAGATCTAGGATTTTGGAAACTGTCTTCTCTTTTTCTTTCCAAAATCAATTCACCAGAATCTTCAAAATAAAAGATAACAAAATTGCTCAGGAGTAGAATACAAATTTTAAATATGCTTCATCTTTCCAGAGGCTGGAGAGGAATGAAATAATTCTGTGTTGACTCCTCAGGGGAGAAACCTGCATTTAGAACAGGGAGATTGATATTAGCCCTTCCCAAAGGTATCTGAGAGAAATTCCCAGTGGCTTGGTGGTAAAGAATCTGTGGGCAATGCAGGAGGCACAAGAGACACAGGTTCAATCCCCTGGTTGGGAAGATCCCCTGGAGAAGGAAATGGCAAACCACTCAAGTATTCTTGCCTGGGAAATTCCATAGACAGAAAGCCTAGCAGGGCTACAGTCCATCGGGTTGCAAAGAGTCAGACACAACTGAACATGCTTGCATGTATATAAGGTATCTGAAGCCTGTTTCTTGTAGACTTATACAGCTTTCACTCATTCATTAATTTATGCATCCATCCATCCTTCATTCAATAAGTAAACAAGCATTTGTGTCTCCTTGCTTTATTTATGGCACTAAACTAGATCCGGGGTTAGGTAGGAGTTGGGGGAGAGTCAAATAAGACATGGTTCCTTCAAGATGCTCATAGTATACTGGACATAACCCACTCTGGGATGTAGTTAATAGTGGTATGCCAGGGACCATTGGAGAATCCTGAAGATGTGTCTGGGGGCTTTCCTGACAATTTGCCATGGTACAGGGAATATGTCACTTATGAGCACATGAATTCAGGAAACTTGTTAGGAGAGAACAAGACTTCAAGGATTAGACCATGCCATGCCCTGGAAGCTGAAGGGAGCATGAAGAAGCATGGAATATTCTGCTTTTAGACATTAGATTCCAAGACTGTCTCTATGCTTGTTAGTTTGTAGCATATCCTATAAAAAACAAACAAACAAACAAAAACCATAAACCCAAATAAGAAGCCAAGAATCATAATAGGAGGTCTTCACTGTCAAGCACTCTGAATAGATAAGACACTGAAGAGAAAGAAGTAATGACAAAGTCATGTCTACAGGACTTAACCACAAATCAACTCCTTAATTTGCTCCTCCAAAGACCAGGGGTCAATCAGGAAGTGCGGTGGCTCCTAATATCTATCCTTTGCAACAGCTTGACAGTTAAAGGAGAGAAACTTCACCCACAGAGGTGCTGAGAAACCAGTGTGGGTGATTTCTGAAATTAAGAGGCTTTGCTGAAAAATCTTTCTGACTAATGTCCAACTCTGTAATTGATTTTGGACTGATAAAGAAATGGAAAATTCTCCTATTTGCCCCATATTTCCCTATCCAGAAAAGTTCTAATGCATTTGTTCCATGACTGATATTTCTTCTGTCCCTAAATAGAATAAGCAGGAAAGATTAACAGACTGCCTGGTGTTTTCTCAGTGCCCTCTGCTTGGGAATGAACTATTTTGAGTCTATAGCTCCTTTTAGAGTGAGATGAAAGCTATGGGCCTCCTCCCCAGAAAAATGTACATAAGCCTAAACACAAAATTTTCCATATAATTTCAGTGGATTCAGAGACCCACTTGAAAAATATCCATATAGTCTAGGGAATCTGTGCTCCAAGAAATATTAAAAATGTAATTTGTTGCAAAATAGAGCTTCCATTTAACAGCATTAATTAACAAGTCTCCAGAGATATTGGACAGTGGTTCTAAGGTTAGAGGTTTGTGGGATAGTTCCAAGTGAGGAGTAAAGTCAGTGGCTTGGAAGTCAGTATGGAAATGGGCACAGTGACAGACTCTAACCATGTGACAGGGACACTACTCCTCCTAGTTAGGGTGACCTGATAAAATTCAGGATATCCAGTTAAATTTGAGTTTCAGATAAACAGTAAACAAACTTTTAGTATGTCAAACATATTAGGGATATTGTTTTTGTTTGGACAACTATAACAGAATATCATAGATTAAGTGGCTTAAACAACAGACACTTATTTTTCACAGTTCTGGAGACTGCAAAGTCTAAGATCAAGACACTGGCAGAATCGGTGACTAGTGATAGCCCACTTCCTGGTTGAGGTATGAACATCTTCTTATTGTAACCCCATTTGGCAGAAGGAGCAAGGGAGCTCTCTGGAGTCTAGCTCAGTTGGTAAATCATCTGCCTGAAATGCAGGAGACCTGGGTTCGATTCCTGGGTCAGGAAAATCCCCTGGAGAAGGAAATGGCAACCCACTCCAGTATTCTTGCCTGGAGAATCTCATGGACAGAGGATCCTGGTGGGCTACAGTCCATGGGGTCACAAGAGTCAGACACAACTTAGCGACTGAACCCGCACCACCACAACCTCATTCATGAGGCGAGCTCTACCCTTGTAACCTAATCACCTCAAAAGACCCCCACCTCTAAATCCCATCACATTGGTTATCAGGATTTAACATACACATTTCAGGCGGATACAAACATTGCTTATACTAAAACTTATTCTCTGTTTATTTGAAATTCAAATTTAACTGAGTATCTTCTATTTTGATTTGCTAAATCTGGCAGTCCTAGTCCTGGTAAATTCTTCTTTGGCAGGTTTTCCTATCTTGCACTTGTTATATCTCTGTTGTTTGTGTGTTTCTTTTGACAAGGTCTTTCTTCTTCCTTATCTCTAGATGTACCTTAATTTGATGCAGCTCTGACAAGAAGCTAAGGATGATTGTTTGTTACCATCTCTCCCAACAGCACAGAAATAGTGAAATTGTGTATGTCTGTATACACGGATGCATAAGAGAGAGAAAGTGTAAAAGAGAAAAGTGATGGAGCATACAGAAAGAAGTTTAAGAGTTAGTATTTTGAGGTAAACATGACTATTAGAAAAAGAAGTCAAACCTCCAGTGACTACAGAGAGAGGTATTAGAATATAACTTGTACACGATTAAGATAGAGAAGTGAGTTCTTGTAACAAAATATGAAAAAATTCCTTGAGGAGTCATGAACCGCTTGACGATGGAAGTTAAGTCTTCTTGAAAATCAAATAGTTTAGGAGAACTGTTAGTTGCTAATGTCAGTATCTATTTTCTTCTTTTCCTTAAAAAACCTCTGATCTCTGATTTTGGTCAAAGCAGTAGTGTGTCTGGCTAAAACACATTTTTCAGCATTGTTTGCAGCTAGAATAGTCATATGACAACAGTTTCCAGTGAGACAGAAGATTGTTGAACATTTCTGGGAAATAGTTGCTTTTCTGATATAGGTGTTACCTTTTCCTCCTTTTGGCTTCCTTCTTGCTCCTACCCAGAGAACAGAAATAAGACTAGGGGTGAAGTAGCTATCTTGAGATCATGAACCAATCATGAACGTAAAAGGACATGCTTAGAGTGGCAGAGCAGAAAGGAAAAAGGAGCCTGGGCCATTGACATCTGCGGTGGATATTGTGCTGTAACAGCATAAACTCCCCTCAGAACTGGTCTTTGATCCCCACTGCCGAGACTCTTGATAGCAGGTGTCCCTCACCTGTTAGCCCTCACTGGAAATTGTCCTTACCTGGAGACAGACCCCACACCACATCTCAGGCCTTTCTGATGGTCAGCCAGCATCCATCGATGCTGGTTGAGAGGAGGGTATAAAGCCCTGCTCTCTTGTTCCAGCACAAAAAACTCTGAAGGGCCAGCTTTAGAGCTCCCTATATGATGGTCAGAGATCTGTTGTGACCACATCATGGCCCAGCTTCTTCCTTTTACCTAATTCTGTTGCCTTTCCTTACCCTAAAGATGTTAATCCCAATAGAACTCCTCAACATTCAGTCTCCATTGCAGAATCTTCTTTCCAGAAGACCCTGACCTGCTGCAATGATCTTGCAGAGCTGCTATGTCAGCCTACTGCTGAACTTCTGGTGGCATGAGAAGTTTTTTACACACTATTGGATAAACCCCAGAAGCTGTTTATATATATCCAGCCCAAATCAATGCCTGTCCAAAATGGAGGGGTGTTTTATATCTTGAACCATGAGCTTAAAAGTCTACAAAAAGGATTGAGTCACAAGATTAGCACGTGTTTCTGAAGGCTAATGTAATATAAGTGAGACTTCCGGATTGACAAAGAAAAAAATAATTCTCATCTGATTTCTGCTTTGGAAAATGGAGATGAGGAAAAGTCATTCCCTAAAACTGTAGGAAAAGGCAGGGCCTTGACAGCTCTTACTGGAAGGCTAATGAAGGATGAACTCCTAAGAGACTTGGCTAGATTGAAACACAAATATTGGCTCTACAAAAGCTGGCAGCCCTCTTTGACAAAAATAGATGAAGGCACAGGAAGAGTTGGTCGTATGGCCCAGAGTAAACAATTTTAGCACCAAAGATTTAATGTTCAAATGCAGATTTGTGTTGTTATTAAGAAACTCCTCGGACATCACTAGTACTTGAAAATCTTGATAACTAGAGATGTTAAATCAAGAAGACTTCACAAAGGTATCCAAAAAAAGCCCCACAAAATTAAAAAGTAAACAAATCTAGAAATTAATAAAAAATGGAAGCAAATGACTTCTCTTTCTTCCCAGTGAATGGCATAAAAAGATAAGTACACATTTGAGTATCATAAAACCTAAAGAAAATGAATTCTAGGTGAAATAAACAGTGAATCCAAGATCTCTTGAAAGTATAGAAAGCCTGAAATTGGTATTTTTCTTAGTGTCTCAGTTAGATGCATTATGATTATGTTGTTTAAGGTGAAGTTAGAAAATCTAAAATCAGGAAAAAGTAAAGTAGTCCTGAGAGCTTAATCAATCCTTACCCAAGATCACTGCATCATTACTAATAGATCACTGCCTTTTCTTTCTGGGTTTTAAAATTAGCACAATAGACTCTTCAAATAAGATAGTCATTGACATGAAAATGAGAAATGTGTACTTGGTGCATATAGGTTTTGACTGCAAAGATATTTCCCAAAGTAATTTAAATCTAATGACTTCTCAGACATTTGGTTGCCTTGAAACTGGGGCAATGACAGAGAAGTACATCTGTCATCTCAAGAAAGTCCCAGCAAAAGCAGGGATTCAAGTTTTAATTTGTGTGCCTGGAATTTTTAGCATAGCTTTTCTTTCCCATTTCTCTACTTTACAAAAATCTGTACTATATTGAAAATGGCCACATTTGGCACAATAATTTCAGTCCTTTAATTTAATTTAGTTCTATAAAACAGTTCAAGTCACTTTATACTCAGGCTAACAGATTGACCTAGAGACCTCCAAAGATCATTCAAGAGCTGGGAGAATATCTCTGGAATTCTCCTGACCTAGTGTTTCAAAGTATAGCACATATTTCCTCTTAGGATATGTGGCCTCCTTTCTTTTTTAGTCATGGAATCCAGATTTTATCCATGACAACAATGTACTCTGCTAAAAAAAAAACAACCCTACTGTTCCCAGCTTCCCTTGCACTTCACAGTGATCACATAGCACAGTTCTGAGAAGGAGTTGGGGAGATTTCAGGATGGGAATTGACCATGTTAGCCAAGGGATATATCTGTGGCCCATATCTGATTTACAGATATGTTTAGCTTGGTCCATAGAGATTTATTTTAAAAATGATAAATTCTCATAAAAAATCAGATTTCTAGATTATTAAAAATTTATGAGATATGATCTATTTGCATTCCCACATTGCAGTAATGGGTTGCAACTCAGTAACAACATGGCCCCTATGTCTTTCTATTGCCTGCTATATTCCTTTCTACATTCAACCCACTCCAATATTTTTGCCTGGAGAATTCCATGAATAGAAGAGCCTGGCAGGCTACAGTCCATGGGGTTGCAAAGAGTTGGACATGCTAAGTGACTAACACACATAACACATACACCTGCCTCACTGCCAGCATTTGCTTTGTAAACTTGCTTTAAACCATAGTCTGTCTCCCTTGTTCTTTTTCCCTTCTGTGTCTTATGTTTTATCTGTCTGTGCCTTGGCCCTGGATGACAGATCTGTCCTAAAATTCACACAGGGATCATGCCTAGGGAAAACTTTCTCAAATCTGCCACATGCATGAGTGAATAAATGGGATTATTATTCACTCACTTTAATATTTTAGTTACTGGTCTTAAACTTGGATCACAGGCCATATTCCAAGGTGAAGTGGATCACATGAAGTCTAAAGGTCTCAAATCACTTAGGTGGCCTTAAGGATTAGAACTGAATTATAAGATCAACCTCAGGGAGTTTTTACCATATCAGATCAGATCAGATCAGTCGCTCAGTCTTGTCTGACTCTTTGCGACCTCGTGAATTGCAGCAGGCCAGGCCTCCCTGTCCATCACCAACTCCCGGAGTTCACTCAGACTCATGTCCATCAAGTCAGTGATGCCATCCAGCCATCTCATCCTCTGTCGTCCCCTTCTCCTCCTGCCCCCAATCCCTCCCAGCATCAGAGTCTTTTCCAATGAGTCAACCCTTCGCACGAGGTGGCCAAAGTACTGGAGTTTCAGCTTTAGCATCATTCCTTCCAAAGAAATCCCAGGGCTGATCTCCTTCAGAATGGACTGGTTGGATCTCCTTGCAGTCCAAGGGACTCTCAAGAGTCTTCTCCAACACCACAGTTCAAAAGCATCAATTCTTCGTGCTCAGCTTTCTTCACAGTCCAACTCTCACATCCACACATGACCACGGGAAAAACCATAGCCTTGACTAGACGAACCTTTGTTGGCAAAGTAATGTCTCTGCTTTTGAATATGCTATCTAGGTTGGTCATAACTTTCCTTCCAAGGAGTAAGCGTCCTTTAATTGCATGGCTGCAGTTTTACCATATACTTTTTACCAAAGGCAGCACCAGGGATATGTGATAAGGGAGGTAAGTGGTCCTCCCTTCTATAAACAATGAAAAACTAACAATTTATGGTTTTATTCACCCACTTGCCAAAAACACATTTTGATTATCTTTATTTTCCTTACTCATATCATTCTCAGGGGTTGTGGTGGTGGTGGTTTAATCACTAAGTCTTGTCTGACTCCTGCAACCCCATGGACTATAGCCTGCCAAGCTCCTCTGTCCATGGGATTTCCCAGACAAGAATTCTACAGTGGGTTGCTATTTCCTTCTCCATGGGATTTTCCTGATCCAGGGATCAAACCTACTTCTCCTGCATTGCAGACAGATTCTTTACCTCTGAGCCAGGGAAGCCCCCTCAGGAGTTGTGCTGTGCTGTGCTGTGCTAAGTCACTTCAGTTGTGTCTTGCTCTTTGTGATCCCATGGACTGTAGCCTGCCAGACTCCTCTGTCCATGGGATTCTCCAGGCAAGAATACTGGAGTGGGTTGTCGTGCCCTTCTCCAGGTGATCTTCCTGACCTAGGGATTGAACTCTTGTCTCTTAATCTCCTGCAATGGCAAGTGGGTTCTTTACCACTAGCGCCACCTGGGAAGCCCCCTCAGGAGTTGAGGGTACCACAAATTACACTCATTGAATAAAGTAGTACCTTTTTCATAAACTTCCCCAAGCTCAAGTTTCACAGGACCTTCTGCATTCCAATATTTCAAGATTGAGTGATCACTCTATGTATACAGTTCTTGATATTAGAGGTTAGTATTGTCCTACTTCTTAGCTTCTACCATTCTGAAATGAAAAAAAAAAAACTCCCCCTTTCATTTGGCCTTAGAAGGCAACTTTCTGTCTGGTGAAACTCCTGCTTGCAATCAGGCTAGCTGTTCTTTCTTGAAATTTTTTCCATTGTAACTTTCTTGAATTTCAGTAACAAAAGATACATAAAGTTTTATGGAATGAAAAAATACATTTCTTTTGAATTATATTCAACAACTGGCTGATCATTTGAGTTGCAGTGCCACACTGAATTGACATCCTGGAATGATGTTACTCCTTTGGTCATAACCAATCACAGCAAGTAATTACTTTCATACATGGAATACTTATTAATTACATTTTCTTATATTGTTTGGGGGTGTGTTATTTAATGACATAGTAGCGATTCTAAATTGTGGTCCTAGGCAAAAGCATCAGCATCCTCCTCGACCCTGTTTAAAATGTACATTCCCAGCACTCACAGCAAACTTACTGAATCAGATACTCTTGGGGTAAGATCCAAGAATTTTGTTGTCTTGTATTGATTACAAGCCTTCTAAGTGATTTTAATGCACACTCTAGTTGGAGACCCACTGGCATAGTGTTCTGTAAGTGACTATGACATAGTGACAGAGAAATTAATAAGAAAGGAAGTTTCTGAGAAAAACTGGAATGTAAAGGAGTGGTAGAAAATGAAGAACAACCAAAGAGCCTCTTGATGAAAGTAAAAGAGGAGAGTGAAAAAGTTGGCTTAAAGCTCAAAATTCAGAAAACAAAGATCATGGCATCCAGTCCCATCACTTCATGGCAAATAGATGGACAAACAGTGGAAACAGTGGCAGGATTTTGGCAACCCACTCCAGTGTTCTTGCCTGGAGAATCCCATGGATGGAGAAGCCTGGTAGGCTGCAGTCCACGGGGTCGCACAGAGTCAGATACGACTGAAGCGACTTAGCAGCAGCTTAGCAGCAAAATCACTGCAGATGGTGACAGCAGCCATGAAATTAAAAGATGCTTATTCCTTGGGAGAAAAGCTTTGACCAAACTAGACAGCATATTAAAAAGCAGAGACAATACTTTGCTGACAAAGGTTCGTCTAATCAAGGCTATGGTTTTTCCAGTAGTCATGTATGGATGTGAGAGTTGGACTATAAAGAGAGCTGAGCGCCGAAATGATGCTTTTGAACTGTGGTGTTGGAGAAGACTCTTGAGAGTCCCTTGGACTGCAAGGAGATCCAGCCAGTCCATCCTAAAGGAAATCAGTCCTGAATATTCATTGCAAGGACTGATGTTGAAGCTGAAACTCCAATACTTTGGCCACCTGATTCGAGGAGCTGACTCATTTGAAAAGACCCTGATGCTGGGAAAGACTGAAGGTGGGAGAAGAAGGGGACAACAGAGGATGAGATGGTTGGATGGCATCAATTACTCAATGGACATGAGTTTGAGTAAACTCTGGGAGTTGGTGATGGACAGGGAGGCCTGGCGTGCTGCAGTCCATGGGTTCGCAAAGAGTCAGATACAACTGAGCGACTGAACTGAACTGAAAGGAGTGGAATATCAAAAGTATTGTTTTGTAATTTTTTGTTTGTTTGTTAGGATTTATGGCTATTGAAGCAATCACTGGAAATGTGTATGAGGTGCCCATGCGTCATAATTGAAGTAATACTATCTAGATTTGACGATCTTACTATAATTAGCAAGGGGAAAGGAAGAAATTCAAGAATGGAGAAAAGTGTTTAACCTGAGAGGAACTTAAATGTTTATACACACTCTTATTAGCAGAGAGAATACAAAACCTGGAAAGGAAATGAAACATAAATGAACGGTAATAATAAACCCTGCTAATAGGTAATGGCAATTGCCCAGTTTAGAGTAAAATCGTCAGAGATGCTCACAGAAGTAGAGGGAGAATTCTAAGATTGAGAGCTTCCATTCACTTCATAAATGATTCAGTTCAGTTCAGTCGCTCAGTCGTGTCCGACTCTTTGCGACCCCATGAATTGCAGCACGCCAGGCCTCCCTGTCCATCACCAACTCCCGGAGTTCACTCAGACTCATGTCCATCAAGTCAGTGATGCCATCCAGCCATCTCATCCTCTGTCGTCCCCTTCTCCTCCTACCCCCCAATCCCTCCCAGCATCAGCGTCTTTTCCAATGAGTCAACCCTTCGCATGAGGTGGCCAAAGTACTGGAGTTTCAGCTTTAGCATCATTCTCTCCAAAGAAATCCCAGGGCTGATCTCCTTCAGAATGGACTGGTTGGATCTCCTTGCAGTCCAAGGGACTCTCAAGAGTCTTCTCCAACACCACAGTTCAAAAGCATCAATTCTTCGTGCTCAGCTTTCTTCACAGTCCAACTCTCACATCCATACATGATCACAGGAAAAACCATAGCCTTGACTAGACGAACCTTTGTTGGCAAAGTAATGTCTCTGCTTTTGAATATGCTATCTAGGTTGGTCATAACTTTCCTTCCAAGGAGTAAGTGTCTTTTAAG
>NW_011494691.1:686274-702769 GCF_000754665.1 Bison bison bison | reverse complement strand
GTCTGACACTGTTTCCACTGTTTCCCCATCTATTTCCATGAAGCGATGGGACCAGATGCCATGATCTTCATTTTCTGAATGTTGAGCTTTAAGCCAACTTTTTCACTCTCCTCTTTCACTTTCATCAAGAGGCTTTTTAGTTCCTTTTCACTTTCTGCCATAAGGGTGGTGTCATCTGCATATCTGAGGTTATTGATATTTCTCCTGGAAATCTTGATTCCAGCTTGTGCTTCTTCCAGCCCAGCGTTTCTCATGATGTATTCTGCATATAAGTTAAATAAGCAGGGTGACAATATACAGCCTTGACGTACTCCTTTTCCTATTTGGAACCAGTCTGTTGTTCCATGTCCAGTTCTAACTGTTGCTTCCTGACCTGCATATAGGTTTCTCAAAAGGCAGGTCTGGTATTCCCATCTTTTGAAGAATTTTCCAAAGTTTATTGTGATCCACATAGTCAAAGGCTTTGACATAGTCAATAAAGCAGAAATAGATGTTTTTCTGGAACTCTCTTTCTATAATAATAAATAACTCTCTTGAAATAATAATAAATGATTATTGAGTACTTATTCTATTTCAGGCATTGTTCTAAGGGCAATTGTCTTGTCCAATGAAGGACAAGATAGAAATAAGTTGCCCTCACAGAACTTAGTCTAGTAGGGGTCATGAGATACTGAATGGCCAAGTTTGATACATTTTGATTGAAGCCATATTAGCGGATGTGCCAAGTAGCTGTGGGGGCTCAGAGAAGAGGCTCTGAACTTAGATAGGAGAGGGGAGTCTTGGTAATGGCCATTACCTAGAGCAGAAGCATAGCATAGGAGCAAATTGAAGGAGATTAGTAAAGCACTTTTCTGCAGCTCATTTCAAATGATCTCTCTGAGGTGGAAAGCATTAGTCCCAGCTTGAGGTTTTAATAGAAAATGTGTGTTAAAATGATATGTGACAGAGAAGAGAGATTTAGGACTATGGATATCAAAATCCTTGGTAGAAGCACAGGACTGGGTCCAGATTCCTCTTTGAAATGATTTCTAATCTTAGGAAGGTAATCGTCACACTGCAGGGAGGGCTCTAGCCAAGAGGAAATGAATCTGTTTTTAAAAAAAAAAAAGTCTTTGAAAACAGAAGACCTGAATAGCAACCCTAATGGTTTGAGATCTCAGAAGTTTGAGCCATATAAGCTCTTTAGCAAAAATAGTTATAGGAATATATGAGGGTCACGTTTGGGGACCCTTTATTAGTAGTAACTTTTGTCAGAGGACTGTTGCTGATGGAGCAGGAGATGGCTGATGGAATTCCAGGGAAATCTCAGTATTAAAAAAAAAAAAGGCAAATAAAGGCAGGGGAGAGGGAGAAACAAACAAGTCTTAACTTATTTTATTTTTATGTTTATATTTTCATTTATCTACTGAAAAAAATTTCATTTTAAAGCAGGTAACACTTACTGAATGTTTATTATGTGCCAGGTTTTCAGTTTGTTTTAAAGTTGTAACTTTAGGTGTAATTGGCCAAGAAAGTCACAAGTGGTAGTTAATGTCAGTGTATGCAATACGGGAGACCTGGGTTCAATCCCTGGGTTGGGAAGATCCCCGGAGGAGGACATGGCAACCCACTCCAGTATTCTTGCCTGGAGAATCCACATGGACAGAGGTTCCTGGCGGGTTACAATTCACCGGGTTGCAAAGAGTCAGACACGACTGAGCGACTAAGCACAGCACAGCACAGCACATTTGATGTCAAAAGAGATAAGAAACAACAGAAAGAACAGGGTTATATATAATTCTTATCAGCTTTAATCAAATAGCCATTTCATTAAGTTATTTTAAGTCAGGCAAAGTCAGGAGACTATAATTGAGGTTCAAAGTATTTGAATATTTAAGCCAAAGTAAATTTTGTTTGGGATTATCTTTTCTCAGGTCTCTTCTGAGTTTTTTTGTAAGAATGGGTAACAGTTACATATTTCACCCCTTCAGTTATACAAGTCAGCGCTTTCAGTGAGCAGATTCTCTCTCAGTCCTTATGGTTTGTCCACATTGATTTTGTTCAACTTCATGCAGTGTTTTGTTTACATGGTCACTGTTACAGTCGAATAATTCTAACTTGCCTGTCTTTGTGGATAGTCTAGTGAAGGAAGTCACTATATTACTCTTTCAGTATCTTAATTTGCAGCAAATAATTCAGCCTATGAAATAATGCTCCATTCCATTCTTGAACAAATCCTTTATCTCACCAAGATCAAAGGATTCCACTTATTCTTGAGTGACTTCCTCCCTTGACATGTTAAAATAAGCTCCTTTTATTGGTTTCAGAGACATTTGTAAGGTGCTCATCAAAGTGTTTTTGTTGTAGTTATTATTCTAATTTATAATTGATTGGTTTCTTTATTTACTTTACACTAATGCCCTTACCAATTTAGGGGAAGTGCCCTATTTTATCTCTGATAATTTATATGGAACTAGAAGTTCTCTTTTTAGCTCTTACCTCTAATTCTTATTTTGGTTCCTTGGTTAAATGTTTTTCATGAAAAGCAAACAGCAACAAAAGAGTATAGTCTTTCTTGTGGGTTATTGACTTTTTAAAGTCCTTCCTTTCAACTGTCTCCTAAATGGGGCCTGCATTTATCACATTTCCCTTTAAAAAAAAATCTAGAGTGTATGGAATGGGATTCTTGGTTTTCACCTGTCCCATGAGGATGTGAAATTTAATTATGTTATTAATTTTTGCCAAGTGTCTCACCCACAGCAATCTCTAGGGTCCATTTCTGATCCTGTTTAGGATGAAAGTTCTCTCCATTTCCCTTCCTTGTGGCATTTAGAAAGCGGTCCTCAATTTATTAACATCCAGCCTTCTACCCTCACCCCCATCTCCCATCCTGATTGAGCAGTTGGTTACTTTGTGTTTTGATAACTCAGCTGGTAAAGAATCTGTCTGCAATTCAGGAGACCCTAGTTTGATTCCTGGGTTGGGAAGATCCACTGGAGAAGAGATAGGCTATCCACTCAGCATTCTTGGGCTTCCCTAGTGGCTCAGCTGGTAAAGAATCCACCTGCAATGTCGGAGACCTGGGTTCAATGCCTGGGTTGGGAGATTCCCTGGAGAAGGAACCAGCTACCCACTCTAGTATTCTGGCCTGGAGAATTCCATGGACTGGAGAATCGGACATGACTGAGTGACTTTCATTACTTTGTGTTTGGATGATTAAAGCCTCCCATTATTATTATTTAGATAAATTCTTCAGCTTCCTCATTTAACTTCTCAACATTTCACCTGTTGCTGTTCTTCAGTTGACTTAGTCATGTCCAACTCTGTGATCCTGTGGGCTGCAGCACTCCAGGCTTCCCTGGCCCTCACTGTCTCCCAGAGTTTGCTCAAACTCAAGTCCATTGATCGATGATGCCATCCAACCATCTCATCCTCTGTATACTATTCTCCTCATGTCAATCTTTTCCAGCATCAGAGTCTTTTCCAATGAGTTGGCACTTCACATCAGATGGTGAAAGTATTGGAGCTTCAGCTTCAGTATCAGTCCCTCCAATGAATATTTAGGATTGATTTCCTTTAGGATTGACTGGTTTGATCTCCTTGCTGTCCAAGGGACTCTCAAGAGCACCACAGTTCAAAAGCATTAATTCTTCAGTGCTCAGCCTTCTTTGTAGTCCAACTCTCACATCTGTACTGAAAAAACCATAGGTTTGACTCTAAGGACCTTTGCTGGCAAAGTAATATCTCTGCTTTTTAATATGCTGTCTAGGTTTGTCATAGCTTTTCTTCCAAGGAGCAAGCATCTTTTAATTTTATGGCTGCAGTCACCATCTGCAGTGATTTTGGAGCCCAAGAAAATAAAGTTTCTCACTGTTTCCATTTTTCCCCATTTACCATGAAGTGATGGGACCAGATGCAACAATCCAAGTTTTTTTAATTAATTAATTTTAATTGGAAGCTAATTACTTTACAATATTGTGGGGTTTTTTTGCCATACATTGACATGAATCAGCCATAGGTGTACATGTGTCCCCCATCCCAAACCCCTCTCCCACCTTCTTCCCCATCCCATCCCTCCGGGTTGTCCAAGTGCACTGGCTTGGACTGGTGCATCAAACTTGGACTGGTGATCTATTTTACATGATAATATACATGTTTCAATGCTATTCTCTCAAATCATCCCACCCTCGCCTTCTCCCACAGAGTCCAAAACTCTGTTCTTTATATCTTTTTGAATGTTGAGTTTTAAGCCAGTTTTTTCACTCTCCTCTTTCACTGTCATCAAGAGGCTCTTTCGTCCCTCTTCATTTTCTGTCATGAGGGTGGTATCAGCTGCATATCTGAGGTTATTGATATTTCTCCTGGCAATCTTGATTCTAGCTCATGATTCATCAAGCTCAGGATTTTGCATTATTTACTCTGCATATAAGTTAAATAAGCTTAATAGGCAATATACAGCCTTGAAGTACTCCTTTGGAACTGGTTTGTTGTTCCATGTCTGGTTCTAACTGTTGCTTCTTGAGCTGCATACAGGTTTCTTAGGAGGCAGGTAACATGATTGGGTATTCCCATCTCTCAAAGAATTTTCCACAGTTTGTTGTGATTCACACAGTCAAAGGCTTTAGTGCAGTCAATAAAATAGAAGTAGATGTTTTTCTGGAATTTCCTTGCTTTTCCTATGATCCAATGGATATTGGCAATTTGATCTCTGGTTCCTCTGCCTTTTCTAAATTCAGCTTGTACATCTGGATGTCCTTGGTTCATGTACTGTTGAAGCCTGGCTTGAAGGATTTTGAGCATTAGTTTACTAGCATGTGAAATAAGATCAATTGTGTAGTAGTTTGAGCATTCTTTGGCATTGCCCTTCTTTGGGACTGGAATGAAAACTGACCTTTTCCAGTCCTGTGGCCACTGCTAAGTTTTCCAAATTTGCTGGCACACTAAGTGTAGCACTGTAACAGCATCATCTTTTAGGATTTGAAATAGCTCAGCTGAAATTCCACCACCTCCACTAGCTTTGTTTGTAGTAATGCTTCTTATGGTTCACTTGGCTTCCCAGCCCAGGATGTCTGGCTATAGGTAAGCAATCACACCATCATGGTTATGTGAGTCATTAAGACCTTTTTTTGTACAGTTCTTCTGTATATTCTCATCATTTCACTTGAGTAATCTATAAAATACATTTTTTCAACATGGGGAAGTTTAAACATGAAATCCTTTTACTATGAAAAGTTTTCATATGAAAAGTTATAACACAAATCTATCCTGTGAAACTGGGCTTCCCTGGTGGCTCAGCAGTAAGGAATCTGCCTGCAATGCAGTAGCCACAGGAGATGCAGGTTCAATCTCTGGATGGGGAAGATTCCCTGGAATAGGGCATGGCAACTCATTCCAGTAGTCTTGCCTGGAGAATCCTTTGGACAGAGGAGCCTGGTGGGCTATAGTCCATAGGTTTGCAAAGAATTGGATACGACTGAAGTGATAGCACACAGGCATGCACACATCCTGTGAAGTTTATTCAAATAATGCTTTTTGTGTGTCTGTTATATACCAGTTCTAGGCACTTGTGATAAACAGAGACTGAATCAAAATCCATGTCCTTATATTCTAGTGAGGGGTAAGGTAGGGAGACAAAGAAATAATTTGTCAGCTGTTGATAAGAGCTAAAAAGAAAATGTGTGTGTGTGTGTGTGTGTGTGTGTGTGTGTGTAGGGCACTAGTTTAGAACAGCCCTTTTCTACCACTTCCACCAGAGGATTAAGCTCTGGTGCCCAAAGGTACCCTTTAAATACGATGAATTAACTTCTCCCCTATGTAAGTAGAATGATACCAGCTGGTACCATCCTTGGGAGATGGGAGAAAACAGTCACTGAATTCATTTTCTATGGGGCTTAATACCTTCATGGAATGCTGGTAGAGAAAGTCGGCATTAGAGAGTCACAGTTGTGGTAGGGAGTGGGTGCTTTGGATCATCTGACCAGGGAAGGCCTCTCTGACAAGAAGTCCCTTGAGCAGAGACCTGAATTTAGTGAGGGAGGAGGGCCCTGCAGAGGCAAGGTGAGGGTGAGGGGTAGGGGGTCGTGGCCAAGTATTCCAATCAGAGACAAGAGTGGATTTCATTTATTTGCGGAACAATTAAGAAGGCCAGTGTGGCTGGAGATGAGTTATCAAGAGACAGAAAGGTAGGGATAAGATCAGAGAAATGGCTGGTGAAGGGTGGAGATGGGGTGGTGAGACATGCCAGAGGCATTTCAACTTGAGTTAGTTCACCAGAAATTTACTGACCTCCAACTGTGTGTGATGACCCGGGGGTTTCAAAGATGAATGAATCATGGTTTCCATCCTCTTGCAACTGGCAATATAGATTATATCACTTGACTCACACTAAGTAAAATAGTGTGATAAATGCTATAGCTTAACAATAAGCAGACAGGTGGCTATAGGTTGAGTCCTTCCAGAAGCAGAGCCTGAACCAGGCACTCAGGTGTTAGTGATTTATAAAGGAAATATCCATAAGGAAGAACTAATAAGAGCCAAGCAAGGGTGGGATTTCAAGCAACAGACTCAGCCCGATCTATGGGGAATACTGTACTGTAAATTACACTGCAGAGTTTGTCACATTTTAAAGCAAAGGAGTTGTTAGTCATTGACTATGGGCTTCCCAACAGGGTGGTGTCACTCTCAGGCATTTTGGATTTTATATAAGTGAGATGGCTCCAGTTTCAAAATAATCTCTGAAGATTATTACAGAGGGAGTGGAGGCTGAGGATGGGAGTGGGAACACAGAGCTAGTGAAAGGGATCCAGGGGTATCTTGGGGCACCAACAGTCTCCATTCTAGGGCTAACAAAGTTTCTCAGCCTAGAGGGTAGGGCTTGAAAGATGGGCAGAGGATAGCAAGCTTTTCTCTGGTGGAAACCATGCCTGCTTGCTTGGTGTTATGTCCTTAGCATCCAGTTGTTGAGAACCTCAGAGGTGTTTCTAAGTGTGAATGAATGCATGCATGAAGAGCATCCCTGGCTCGGGATTTAGTCTTGAGAATTTTTAAGAATCATTTGGTGGAAACCACATATGCCAATATTACATTTTCATAAAGGATGCTAAGCTCTTCTGCCTAGGAATGGAAAGGTGGTAGACATATAGTTCAGCAATTTGGGAGATAAAGTCATAAAAATGTCATATACTTGAGTGTGAGTAAGAAGTAATCCATCAGAGGGACAAAAGTCCAAACTACTTAGAGTATGATGTGTTTTATTTAAAGTTACAAAGAAAAAATCAATGAAAACAATCTCTAAATCATCAAGAAAATATTTTATGTGTGCCAGCAGCTAGTTTTTTGTGTGTGTGACTTGGTGTTGGGGACTGAGAGGGTCTTTTAAATCACAGAAAACTTGCTTAAATGTAAATAAGAATCAGTATAGGTGAGTGGCACAAGGATGCAGAGCTCGAAATCGGAATTGTGTCAGGTACCAGAGAGAGATGAAAGGTCCCCCAGGTGCCAATTCTGATTGGCTGAAGTACCATTGTTTTTGTTCAGCCACTCAGTTCTGTCTGACTCTGTGACCCCATGGACTGTAGCACACCAGGCTTCCCTGTCCTTCACTGTCTCCAAGAGTTTGCTCAAACTTATGTCCATTGATGATGCTGTCCAACCATCTCATTCTCTGTCATCATTCCATTCTCCTCTTGCTGTCAATCTTTCCCAGCATCAGGGTCTTTTCCAATGAGTTGGCACTTTGCATCAGGTGGCCAAAATATTGGAGCTTCAGCATCAGTCCTTCCAATGAATAGTCAGAGTTGATTTCCTTTAGGATTGACTGGTTTGATCTCCTTGTTTTTCAAGGGACTCTCAGGAGTCTTTTACAGCACCACAATTCAAAAGCATCAATTCTTCAGTGTTCAGACTTCTTTATGATCCAACTCTCAACTGTACACGACTACTGGAAAAATCACAGCTTTGACTATAAGGACCTTTGTCGGCAAAGTGATGTTTCTGCTTTTTAATACACTGTCTAGATATGTCATAGCTTTTTTTCCAAGGAGCAATCATCTATTAATTTCATGGCTGCAGTCACCATCCACAATGATTTTGGAGCCCAAGAAAATAATATCTGCCACTATTTCCACTTTTTCCCTATATATTTGCCATGAAGTGATGGAATCAGATGCCATGATCTTAATTTTTTGAATGTTGAGTTTTAAGACAGCTTTGTCACTCTCCTCTTTCGTCCAAATCAAGAGGCTCTTGAGTTCCTCTTCACTTTCTGCCATAAGTGTGGTGTCACCTGAATATCTGAGGTTGACATTTCTCCCAGCAATCTTGATTCCAGTTTGTGATTCATCCAGCCCAGCATTTTCCATGATGAACTATGCATACAAGTTAAATAAAAAGGGTGACAACATACAGTCTTGAAATACTCCTTTTCCAATTTTGAAGCAGTTCACTGTTCCATGTCCGGTTCTAACTATTGCATCTTGACCTGCATATAGGTTTCTCAGGAGACAGATAAAGTGGTCTGGTATTCCTTTAAGAATTTTATCCATGTTTAGAAGAATACTGTTAATAACGGCTAACATTTATTTAGCATTTCTTACATGACAAACATTCTTTAAACACTTTGAAAGCTTGCTTGCTTAGTTGCTCAGTTATGGCCTAGTCTGTGTGACCCCATGAACTGTAGCCCACCAGTCTCCTCTGTCCATGGGATTTTTCAGGCAAGAATACCCGAGTGGGTTTCCATTTCCTCCTTCAAGGGATCTTCCTGACTCAGGGGTCGAACCCGTGTCTACTGTGCCTCCCTCTTGGTTCTTTACCTGCTGAACCTTGAGAAAGTCTGCTTAAACACTTTATATTGTTTAATTAGCTATTAATAGCTGTAAGAGGCAAGTAGTTGTATTGCCATTGTATTTCCATTTTACAGATGAGAACACTGTACAATCATTTATTCAGTACCTTCCAAGAGATAAACTCTCCAGGTTTCTACAGCTGGTAAGTGGAGGAACTGGGATTTGGTCTTGATTCTTCTCACAAGGATAGAGTTGAATCCCATGACTGACTAGAAAAGAGAGGAAGGTCATTTGCCATCCTTGCATTCTGATCTTTTCCCCATCTTTCAGTCAGTCACCTTCCTTCTTCTTTCACAGCCAGTCAAATTAAACACCTTTATGCTCACCCTCTGCTGGCTTTTACTGGTGCTCTGAAATTCAGTTCAGGAATTGCTTCTTGCAGAAAGTTTTCTCTGATCTCATCAAGAATTGGTGTTCCTTCTTTCTTACAGTGAACGTGCCTCACTTGTAACATAAAACTTTTTATTTTGAATTGTGATTTCTTAAATTTGACTTAAAATGAGTTAAAAGCCAGGTTTCACATAGTATTTTTGTTGAATGAATGAGACTCGATTCCTTTCCTTATTTCTGTTGCACAATACTTATGTAGTCTTCTAAAAGTTACCTGCATAGGCGTTGTTGCTATTGTTGTTCAGTTGCCCAGTCATGTCTGACTCTTTGTGGGATAGGAGTTGAACCACATGGAATGGAATCACAGAAGTTGAACACATGGGATTTCCAGCCCTGTTATTCTTTTATCAGTTTGGAACTTCTAAACATTTTATTTAGTAAAAATTATGCTTATGTTTTCTATTATATGAATACATATGGTGTTTTCTTCCATAAATCATTCTCTCTCCTTTGTGCCTAAGCTTGCTAAGTGTGGTATCTCCATCTAAAGAATTAACTTGTTGGAAGGGGTCCATGGGTTTTATTTCTTAAGGTGGGGAGGTATAGATGGGCATATCACATTTTAAGTATGAAATACTATATAGAACATTAAAAGGAATACTTATAAATCTTTATAGATAATATTATAGATAATATATTTGTCACCCTGCGTATTTAACTTATATGCAGAGTACAGTATACAAAATGCCAGGTTGGGTGAATCACAAGCTGGACTCAAGATTAGAAAGTGAAAGGAAAGTTGCTCAGTCATGTCCTACTCTTTGCAACTCCATGGACTGTAGCCTACCAGGCTCTTCCCGCCATGGAATTCTCCAGGCAAGAGTACTGGAGTGAATTGCCATTTCCTTCTCCTGGGGATCTTCCTGACCCAGGGATCAAACCTAGGTCTTCCGCATTCCAGGCAGATGCTTTAACCTCTGAGCCACCAGGGAAGCCCAATCAAGATTGATGGGAGAAATATCAATAATCTCAGATACACAGATGACACCACCCTTATGGTAGAAAACAAAGAAGAATTAAAGAGCCTCTTGATAAAAGTGAAAGAGGAGAGTGAAAAAGCTGACTTAAAGCTCAACATTCAGAAAACGAAGATCATGGTATCTGGTCCCATCACTTCATGGCAAATAGATGGGGAAACAATGGGAACAGTGACAGACTTTATTTTTTGGGTTCCAAAATCACTGCAGATGGTGACTGCAGCCATGAAATTAAAAGACACTTGCTCCTTGGAAGAAAAGCTATGACCAACCTAGACAGCACATTAAAAAGCAGAGATATTACTTTGCCAAGAAAGGTTCATCTAGTCAAAGCTATGCTTTTTCCAGTAGTCATGTATGGTTGTGAGTTGGACTATATGATCCAGCAATCCCACTGCTGGGCATACACACTGAGGAAACCAGAAGGGAAAGAGACACATGTACCCCAATGTTCATCTCAGCACTGTTTATAATAGCCAGGACATGGAAGCAACCTAGATGTCCATCAGCAGATGAATGGATAAGAAAGCTATGGTACATATACACAATGGAGTATTACTCAGCCATTAAAAAGAAAACATTTGAATCAGTTCTAATGAGGTGAACTTACAGAGTGAAGTAAGCCAGAAGGAAAAACATCAATACAGTATAATAACGCATATATATGGAATTTAGAAAGATGGTAACAATAACCCTGTGTACGAGACAATAAAAGAGACACTGATGTATAGAACAGTCTTATGGACTCTATGGGAGAGGGAGAGGGTGGGAAGATTTAGGAGAATGGCATTGAAACATGTAAAATATCATGTATGAAATGAGATGCCAGTCCAGGTTCGATGCACGATACTGGATGCTTGGGGCTAGTGCACTGGGACGACCCAGAGGGATGGTATGGGGAAGGAGGAGGGAGGAGGATTCAGGATGGGGAACACATGTATACCTGTGGCGGATTCATTTTGATATTTGGCAAAACTAATACAATTATGTAAAGTTTAAAAATAAAATAAAATTTAAAAAAAAAACAAAAAAAGAAAGCTGAGTGCTGAGGAATTGATGCTTTTGAACTGTGGTGTTGGAGAAGACTCTTGAGAGTCCCTTGGACTGCAAGGAGATCAAACCAGTCAATCCTAAAGGAAATTAGTCCTGAATATTCATTGGAAGGACTGATGTCTGGCATACTGCAGTCCATGGGGTCGCAAAGAGTCAGACATGACTGAGTGACTAAACTGAACTGAACTGACAGATAATATAAAGAATGTAAAGAACGTAAACTTATCTTAAAATGTCCAGTGTTTTAGGCTAGATCTACACACGTTTACACTGTAAAGTGGAGAAAAGATAGCAGCTATTAAAACAAAGATACAGACAGAAAATGGTTATCCTGGCTAGATTTATACAATAGACAGGGACTAGAATCTTGGGTAATCAGTGGGTCTTCATGAATGAAATAAATGAAGTTTAAAGAAGCTATTTATTGCTAGAGAGATGAAAACATAATTAGCAATCATAAAACAGTCCTGTGGAGGTTCTGATTATCATGGAGCAATGGGTGGATTTTTTGGAGACTTGGCTATTTATATCTAATCTTCTTTTCTTTTCAAATATACCTAAATCTCTTACTAAGCAATTTCGGGTTGGGAAAATGGGGAAGGGGGATTGCATAAGCTAACGCCTGATTTATATCAGATACTAACATTTCCATTTCCTGAGACAGAATAGCCAGGTTATACCTGTGAGGCGAGCAGACAGAAACAGAAAATGAATGACAGCCTGGATGTTCCTTTTTTTTTTTTTTTTTTTCAATTTTTATCCTCCAGCAAGAATTTCTTTTGTTTCTTGATGCATCTTTTTGTAATGATGATATTCACAAGATAAAATAAATGCTTTTTTTCTAGTTAAAAATTTAAATTACTGATGCTAGTTAAATATCAGTGAAAATTGTCCTTATTTTACCCAGTGGATAAAGCTACAAGTTTATGAGGTGATAAAAATTTCTCCTCCATTTAATGCTGTGAAATATATTTTTAAAAGTGTCAGAGCAGAAGGAAGTTAGATTTCAGACTTACACATTGGATTCCATATTTCTAATGTGGCAAATCAAGTCATTTTTGAGCAAGATAGCTGTTGTTGGCAGAGTGTTCTGAGGGTACCTCACTAATTCAGTTAAAAACGAGGTCATATTCCACTACAGCAAGTATCACCCCATAGAAAAACTCTGTGCAACAACAGTTTTCCAAGGTCCAGGCACTAATCATTTTATGTCACAAAATATAAGAATTTGGTAAAATCTCAATAAAGAGAATTGAGACTCTTTCAGAATACCTTAAAATGGACTCAGCTTCATTTAGCTATCATGGCAAACTAAACTAATAGCAGAGCTTGAGAGTTTGAGATGTTCTGTAACAGCAGATACAATGTAGTTTCAAGTGTAACTAGAGCTGGCTTCAGAATTGTTACAGGAGGGAGCCTAGAGGAAGTTTGGGGTGTGACCAGGGAATCTCTGTTTTCACCAGGACTCCAGGTGATTCTGTTGCAAGTCTTGGGGAAAGCCTCAGAGAATAACTCTCAATAATGCTCAAATAGAAATCTGCTTTTAGTTAAGAAGGACACAAAACAAGTCAAGATAGCACCAGAGATTTCATTAGTTTGGAGTGGTTGTCAAAAGGTAATAGGTTTTTTGGGCAATATTTACTTAATCAACTGGAATTAAACCTAGTTGTGAACCTGGCTTTTAAATTTAGTCTACTAAATAGTTTTTGGAATATTTATTACCCATGAATTATTTTTTGGCTTTAAAAAAATCTGTTCTCACAAATTATATGGAAGCTTTCCCTCTGTTTCCAGTCTTTGTATCGTTAGTGATTTGTGTTGCAGAGTTGATTTCCCCTGTTAAAAAATGAGTGCCTCAATCTAGCAGCTTGTATAGGTATTCTCAAGCATGGCTGGATACAAATCACTGGTGGAACTTTTTAAACCTATTGGTGCCCAGGCTCCACTCCTCACTCCAATCAGAATCTCTAGGCACAGGAACCCCAAAATCTATTTCCTTAAAAGCACTACTGTCTTTTCATTTTGTTTTTAGCTTTCTTTGCTGTGCAAAAACTTTTAAGTTTAATTAGGTCCCATTTGTTTATTTTTGTTTTTATTTCCATTTTGACAGATGAATGGATAAAGAAGTACAGGTATGTACAATGGAATATTATGTAGCTGTAAAAAGGAATTAATTTGAGTCAGTTCTAGTGAGATGGATGAGTCTATTACACAGAGTGAAATGAGTCAGAAAGATAAAAACAAATATCATATATTAATGCATATATATGGAATCTAGAAAAATGGTACTGAGGAGCCTATTTGCAGGGCAGGGATAGAGAGGCAGACAGAGAGAACAAACTTGTGGCCACAGCAGGGAAAGGAGAGGGTGGGATGAACTGAGAGAGTAGGACTGAAACATTTATATTACCATATATAAAACAGATAGCTAGTGGGAAGTTGCTGTATAACACACGGAGCTCAACCCAGTGCTCTGTGACAGCCTAGAGTGGTGGGATGGGGTGGGGAGTGGGACGGAGATTCAAGAGGGAGGGGACATATGGATACTTAACGACTGATTGACATTGTTGTATGGCAGAAACTAACAAAACATTGTAAAGCAATTATCCTCCAATTACAAAAAAAAGTGTTACTGTATACCCAAGCTTGAGAACCACTGGTTTAAAGATAGCAAAATAAACTTTGTCTGAGATTTTCAAACATATTCTTCTTGGTTAGACATTTCTTTACTCTTGCTGCAGCCAGAACCATTGCTGTGCTAGATTCAGTGCATTCTTGTAACTCTTGAGTTTTGTGCTATGCTACCTCTGATAGAGTTACTGGTGAACAGTAGCTGAGATTATTAAGCAGGCTTTCACTTCTGGGGCTGATAAGCCAGAGGCCCAAGATACACTGACAAGGATAGAAGTTTTCTCTAAGTGACATTTTGATCACCTTGAGGAATAGTGAGAGAAAACTGCTGAAGCAGTGTCACACCACCTGGCCTGAAGTAGGAAGGTTTTGCAGACTGTAGCACTTAGACCTTAGAATCACACCGGTACACTATTGCATAATAGGACTATGCTGAACAATAGTCTGAAAATACTCAGATTTAGGTCAAGTTTGAGAGATGACAGAGGCACTGGGCTTCCTGATTTCCAGACTCTGGAATTACTGACAGAAGTCTATCTGGGCAATTTCAAAGATTCCTAAAATAGGATATTACAAACTCTGTCTTATATTGGATAGTTCTGACCTGAATTGTCCAAGGAGCTGCAGCAATTAGGTCCCTGGATTTTATTCCTATAATGCTTCTTCCCGAGTTTGCCTGTGTAGTTCTGTGACAGACAAATTTCCAAAAAGCAGGAACCACTTATGCTGCTTCTCTGGCCAAGAATACAGCACAGTGACACGTCCAATATTTCAGGATGACTTAGTGTTCTCAATGAGGAGCGTCCACCAAATTAGTTACTGCCCCATGAACAAAGATGCTAAGTCACTTCAGTCGTGTGCGACTCTGTGCGACCCCATAGACGGCAGCCCACCAGGCTCCCCCGTCCCTGGGATTCTCCAGGCAAGAACACTGGAGCGGGTTGCCATTTCCTTCTCCAGTGCATGAAAGTGAAAAGTGAAAGTGAAGTCGCTCAGTCGTATCCGACCCTCAGCGACCCCATGGACTGCAGCTTTCCAGGCTCCTCCATCCATGGGATTTTCCAGGCAAGGGTACTGGAGTGGGGTGCCATTGCTTTCTCCGGAACAAAGATGGGTGATATTCAAATCAAACACGCCTTCCCTCAGCCTGTGCCCAAACTACAAACGTCACCAGAACACCCCTTGTTCAGTCAGTCACTGGAATACTTTATCAGTTGAGGAAGGAAGAGGTTTTGAAACTTCTAAATAACATGGAGTAGGGGGTTATAACCATCATTTTTAGACAAGTGCCTTTAAAATCTTGCTACCCAAAGCGTGGTCCTCAGACCAGGAGCATCATCACTGTCTAAGAGATTGTTGGGCAGAATTTCAAGTCTCCGTCTCAGGCTTACTGGATCAGAATCTGCTTTTGAATAAGATGCCCAGGTCATTCTAGTTCATATTTAGAATTTTAGATATCAATAGATCTAGTAATTGATCAATCTAGCACCAATCAGAGCCCAAAACAGAGATTCAGCCCTTTGTACACGCCTCTCACCAGATCCACTCTGTAGCAACCGAATCCCCGGAGACATCGGAACCGGCGCAGCCGAGGGCAGCTTGGTGATTGGCTAGTCCGACCACGTGACCGGCGCTGGCCCTCCCGAGCTTGTGGATTGGCTCTCGCGGACGCTGACGGACAGGGCCGGGGCGGGCCAAAGCCAGGTCGGAGGGGCGCGCGCGGTGGCGCGGAGAGGCGAGGACGCGAATGCGCGTGCGCGAGCGGCGGGGCTCTTTCCCCGAGCCGTCGGAGGGAGCGGGAGCGCTTCTCCCGAGGTAAGAGCTGCCGCGGGGCGGACTCCCTGCCCCTCCGCGGCCGATTGCGGGCGAGCGGGGCGGGGGCAAGTCTGAGGTCCGCCCGCCCGGGGAGCCTCACTTGGGAGAGGATGCCGACCCAGGCTCAGTCATCCCCCTTGGTGCCTCGGTTTCCCTTTTCTGCCCGCTAATGCATCTCCGCATCCTCTTCACCGCGGTGACGGGTCCACCCGAGGGGAGTTGCCTACCTGGTAGCCTCGCCTCCGCCTTTGTTTCTCTCCCGGAGGGATGCTGGTACCGACCCCCTCCCCAGGTAGAGGGTGAAGGGTGGTGGGGCAGGGACGTCTCCGGCGCTAGACCTGGCCTAGAGCCGGGGAGAAAATGGCTTTAATGCAGTGGGATCTGTCACATGTGAGAAAGAAGAAAAAAATGTAGTGTCACTTTGGCCAAGCCACGGGACTCGAACTAATCCGGCGGCGGCAGCGGCGACCAAAGCCGTGTTCCTGGCGCAGCCGTGCGGGCAGGGGTGGGGGCAGGACCCTCGGGCCAGCCCAGGTGCGCCGGTGGAAGGCTTCTCCGGACCTGCCTGGAGCTCTCACCCCAGAGTTGCACCGAAACGCTTTCAGCCTGCCGAAGGGATCAAGAAATAAGGGGAAAAAATTATTTTAAAAGCCGCTGGGCACTGGCGGAGAAGGTCTAAGTGAGAGGCTACAGTGAGAAATTACAGCGAAACTGATGGCTGGTAGTTGTGAGGGGGAAGATCCCTGCAGTGAACTGCAGAGCAGACCATCACACGGATATTCTCCTTCAAGAAAATCTGATTTT
>NW_011494691.1:683779-686174 GCF_000754665.1 Bison bison bison | reverse complement strand
TTTTTTGCGGGTTTGGGGGGTGGCTGGTTATCTCTGTAAACTGAGGTTTTTCTGGGCTGCCGAATCAAGTAATGACTTATTTTTAGCATGTTAATGGGTGCTAGGGAGAAGGGAAGGCAGGTTACACCCGTTTAGATCTCCTTAATTCTTTCAAAAGTGCGTGTTAAAAGAAGGCCTTTGGATGTCAAAAGCTGCGTGTGTGTGTGTGTGTGTGTGTCTGTCTGTCTGTGTCTGTGTGATTATGGTTTGGGGGTTGGGGGTGACTCCTTGAAGTCATACTTTACAAAAGGCATCCTCTGCCTCTTTCCTTCTCAATTTCCCTAGACCTGAAATAGCAAGAGCTATTATATACTGTACAGCTCATAACAAAGTATAAAAAGCCCCTTCAGTTTTCCACTAGTTAATTTATTAGCTATACCTGTTAGTCTGCTTGGTTCGGAACGGTTTAAACGATCATTAGGAAGATTTTACTGTATTCTGGAATTCCACTATAATTCATTTACAACTTATCCTGGTAGGAAATGGACAGGAATCTCTCTACCTGGTTCCTCAGAGACATCCTGACAGTGTTCCAAGGCTTTTTATTACTCTTACCTTCCCCATACAAAGTTTTGTTTCTTTAGGAAATGATGTGATTTTTTTTTCAAACATCTAAGACACACCGCATGCCTGTGAAATGCCCAAACTTGTTAAGAAATCAATTTACTTGGCAGGTTCAAACTAACTAAAGAAGGAACACTTAAATTTGTTAGGGGGAATCAGAATTAACATCAACTGTAGCAGATCAACTTTTGGTGGTTTTCTGGGGTGAGCCAAAGTAAAAGAAAAGGTGTTGCAAAGCTTGTTGGGAATGTAACAGGTGACCTCATAAAGTAAAATATAGATTGTCACCTGACAGATTGGTACATAAAGCAAATTAGAGTAATTTTAGAACTTGTCAGTGATTTGTTTCTAGCTGATATCAGTGGGGAGAGGAAGGAATTCTGAGGCTGGGGTAGGGAGTGTAGTTTGAAAAGGTATATGCTTTGGTGTTTAGAGAGAAAACGTCGATTTTGTTATATAAACTACACAAAGGACATGCAGTGTTTATGTTTAGTCTGTGAAAGGGAGGCAAGGGTTTTGGAAAGGTTGAAAAACACTTATTAGGTTAAACAAGGGAAAGCAGAAAGATTGGCAGGCTTAGTTCATCTTAAGGGAAGCAATGTACCTCAGTGACCTACAGGACAAGGTTTGTTCTCTGATTCAGTAAAAGCCCACTAATGTTGCTTCCAAAGCAAAAACAAAATCATTTCCTTTCTGTCGTTTCTGTCCCCTGGGTCAGGGAGGGAAGAGTGAATGAGAGATTAGAGTCTGACCTGCATGCCTAAGCAGTACTGTCCTTTGAGCAGGATCTGTGTCACACTGTGTAAATCTAAGAGCTGTCACATTGATAGAGGTCTGAGCACCTTCCCTGGACTCTTGCTGTAAGATAGAGTGGGATAACATTGCCACAGGTGGAAGCAAAGTGAGAACATCTGATACGGAAGCCCTAGGGTGAGGAGAGCTAGGAAGTGTTTAATTCACTGAGGCTCTGCCTTTGGAGCTTTGAGAAGGCAGAGCTGCCTCTCTACTGGCTTGACTGGCTGGGTTTTATACGGCTTCCCAAGGACCTGCCCTTCACGATGGGGTCTCCTGTGGATTTCTGTGTCTCAGGTTGTAAGCATCAGTTACGCTTGTAATGTGCTCTAGAAAAGAAAGGCTCACAAAAGCACAAATCTAGGCTGCCATTCTTTCAGGCATGTCAACCGCAGGCTTCCAGAAAACAAGTTATGCCCTCCCTACCAGTAGATGGCACTGCTGTCTCTGGGAATTCCTGGAGGAGATTAAACAGGAGCTGGCAAACCAGTGATGTATAGCCTCTGGTCTAGAAGATTTTGAAAGGCTGTGTCAATTCCCAAAGAAAATCATTAAAAAAAAAAGAAAGAAAGAAAAATGTTACGAAAGCCAGAAATATTGATACAAAGTAGGAATGATGGTTGTAGGGGTTGAGAATGGGTGCCATTACTTTGCTGATTGTGTGTGGGAAATGGAGAGGGTAAGCTGACAAGCGTTGGAACACAGGTTTTGAAAGCCCTTGCATACATATTGTTGGCTAATTGAAAATGAGGTTGAATTCATGATTCAATCAAATCTCCCAACAACTTCTAGCGTCTACGTCTTTGCTTATAAAACTCATCTGTATACAGGGACGGGACTATGGAAATACACATATAACTTTGAAGCCTAATCAATATCCAATAATTATGTATCTGAAGATAGTGGTGAGAGTATTAGTAAAAATAATGCTCATGCTTACTATATTTTAGGGCTGTCCATAATATTCTAAAACTTAAAAATTCCTAATAAGTATTCTACA
>NW_011494691.1:680931-683679 GCF_000754665.1 Bison bison bison | reverse complement strand
TTAAGATTTTATTAGCAATTCACATCCTGAACTTTGGTTTTATTGACCTTATTAGCCAGGGTTTGTTCATTTATTTCCCTCTTTTGAACTACCTTTTCTTTCATTTTTTAAAAAAAAATAGTTGACTGTTTTGATATGAATTTTGTAGCCATATATTTGAAGGAGATGATACTGTTGCTAGTGAGGTTACTGTGCATAGCATATGAGCTTTGACCTTTCTGGAGGCATAGAACTCTGCTCCTGGGAGTCATTACCCGAATCACCTGCTTCCTCATGCAGTCCCTGTGCTATGGCTCAGCTTTTTGGAGTTTATTTCCATTTCTTTTCAAGTGAACTCATGAGCTGATTTTTATTACCAATGCCAAATCCTAAAATCTTGCTGACGCTAGACAGCAGTAGTCACAACAGTTTGCTAACATTACCTCATTATGTGACCTCAAATACATTTCTTTGCCTTTGTGAAACTCACTTTTCTCACCTGGGTCATTGGAATTGGGTGAGATGTGATGCATGTCTCTTGAAAAAAATCCTAAGTCAAAAATTCTACGCCCAGCTGATTCTCATAAAGGGTCAACATTTCTGAAGCCCCTGAAAAATTCTCATCTGAAAGGTATTTTCATGCAGTGAACCTAGAGCAAAAAGAAATCTCACTCATATTTCTTCTCAGAGAATCCTAATAATTCAGAGTTGTAAGAAACCTTAGGGATGGTTTAGCTTGACCTTCTCATTTTATAGACACAGAGTTTCACTTCAGAGCTGAGTGATTTGCCCAAGCTAACAGAACTAGAGAGTGGTAGAAAACTGGGACCCAAGCTCAGGTCAGTCCTGCCTTTTCCAGTGTTGAATTTCTTCACCTGCCATCAGTACGAAGAAGATGCTGTGTCTACAGGGCTGGAGCGGAGAAAATTCTGAGTAATTCCTTAAAGTAGGGTTTTTAAACCATAGCGTGAATAGTATCGTGTTGGGCAGAAATTCAAGGTCTGACTTCTTTTTTGCACCTCATTCTTTTCTTCACTGACTGTTCTTGAGTAGTATTCTTTACTATACATCCTTGTGTTTTTTTAAACTTTCCTGCAGGAGAAAAAAACTTTCTTTACCCTGGAAGAGTCACTCCCCAATCAGATGTTTTTAAATTGGGTCCATGAACTCTCTGAAGGCTATGTGACTAGAATAATTTCCATATAACTGATTTCCTTTTTATTCTTATATATATATTTTTTCTCTGCATTTAAGAGATTATTCTGAGGAGTTCCTTAGGCTTCAGTAGATTGCCAAAAGTACGGGAGGGTCCATGGCACAAGAATAGGTAAAACTTCTAGGGTCGAGAAGAGGTTCTGGGAAATTGCCAGGATGGGAGAGTTTTGAGGTGCTAGTGACACTATGGGAGAAGCGAGTTGGGGGTGGAGTACAGAAGTAAACCTGTAGCAGTTCTTAGAACATTTTACCTTTATTAAAATGCTTAAAATTACTCACTAAATGAAGATGCTGATAATGGCATTTTACTCAACGATGGATATGCAAGTACTGATTTCCATTTATCATTTCTTGTTCATTAAGTAGCACCTCCTAATTTTGCCAAAACACTTTCAAATTTATATCTCTTTATCGGAGACATGCATATTAAGAGATTCCATTCTTCCCTTCCTGATTTAGGACTTTGAATTTGGACTCCTGTCTTTCATTGCTGAGGCCCTATATTTTTACTTTCTGCTCTTAACTTTGAGGACTCACCGTGATCTCAGAGATGCAAAATAATTTAAGTATCATGGATAAAAAAATCTTGAGATTCATTTGTCCCCAGGATTGGCTATGGAAACCTCTGTGCCCCCTCAGCTAATTATTAATATTTCCTTTCCCTTTTTTATTTGCAATCTCAAATTATCTTTTTCTAATTGTTCCCTAATAGCAATGACTCAGTGTGTATGTATGGAAAATAAAAATTCTTGTTTTTGCCAGAAGGTATACAGAAGTTAATTTGTGTTCAGGTCACATTTTGAACTTGTGAGATATAACTTTGGTGGTGATCACTGTTTCAAAGAACATTTGCTTGAAAAACTTGGTCTGCCCTGTGACCCCCTTCCCTTACGTTCGGTATGATGGTGGTCCACGCTGGTGAATGCTACCTTCTGGTGCCTTTTTAGATTTGGGCCAGAGTAGCCATTTACTCTCACTTTAGCAGAAGAATAAGAATTACCTTTTCTTCTTCAGCAGCTTATCGATTTAATTTATGTAATAACAGAAGAAAAAGTCCAATTTCTGTACTCTGATTCCAGCACACTGAGTTAGTATGAGATGAGATTTGAGGGACATTGTTGACTTCTGAGTTTGTTTCCTTGTCGGAAAATAAGAGGGGAAAGCAGTGACCACTTAAATTCTTTCTAGTTCCGAAATTTTGTGACTCTTTGAAATTTTACCTGGTATCCTGAAAATGGGGAATTTATGTATAATCGAAGTTGGTGCCGGTTCTTTATATCTGCAGATCACTTTGTGGAATACAAAAATATTCTCTAATTTTTAAAATCTCTTTTCTACTTCAAGTGTGGTCAAAGAACAACATCTGGGAGTTTGCAGCTCAGCATTTTGTCAAGATACCCAGGAGCTATGCATGCTGTTTTGTCTCATTTCTGAGTCTCACATTGACGCATAGGTCAGTGAGGGAAGCAGAGTATTTCACAGATGAGGAAACCAGATCTCAGAGTCATTAAGTAACTAAGTTAGATTTGCTGTTAGCGTCTCACCCAGAACCCC
>NW_011494691.1:633746-680831 GCF_000754665.1 Bison bison bison | reverse complement strand
AAAGCTAACATCATCTTCGTTGGGCTGGAGTCAGGCTTGTATGATACTGATTATTAGCTACCCAGCAACCCACGGATTTAGGCGTGGCTGTGTAACTAAGTGGAAGTAGAAAAGTATTGTGGTCCATTTCTAGGGAAAAAAGAAACAAAAAGAGAGCACCCACGCAAATTCCTCCATGCTGTTTTATACTCCTTGTAGGCTGGAGTGGAGAGGGTCCCTACGAGATCTTGGGATGCTATGTTAAAGGATGGCAGGACTTTTGTCAGCCTGGTTGCCTGGATTACTGTTAAGGGATACTGTTCAATTGTGCAGTATGTATACAGGAACAAGAAATAAGCTTTTATTGAGCTTAAACCATTATATATGTTTGGGTTTATGTGTTAAGTAAGTACTGATAGTTAGCCTATGCTAGCAAATTCACCTGAGGAGCGGTGGCTTGGAACTTGAAGTTATGGATCTTCTGGCCTAACGTATTCATTCATTCGTTTCTCATCTTTGGTAGTTGGTGATCGATTGGTTGTGATCCACCATGCAGAAGTGAGCGATGAAAGGCAACAGAGCTGATGGATCATGAGGATGTAAGTGCATTTGAAGGCTCTCACACCCTCTACTCCAGGGTAAGTCAAAGGCATTCTTTGCCGTTGTTCTGGTTTTACTCTTGTCTTAACAGCCTCTTGGCATCACAGACAGGGTGCCCTGTCTGTGAAAGCTTCCCAAAGCCTTTAGTGATTCAGGTCATAAACATTATTAAGATCAGCACTTACAAAGCTAAAACCATGATCAAGGTGATGGGATAGAATCTGCATGGGCATATCTCAACTTAAGAATTTTTTAGTGAGTTTGTATGGGGTTTGATTTACATAGGGGGTGAGGGTGTTGCTGGGCCTTCCTGAGAAGGGAACTAGGCCTGAGTGCTGTTTTCCTGTAGCCATATCATATTGTTGTCTCTGCTGACACAAATTCCCCTCTCTCAGCACTCTACTCTTCCATGGATCACTATGCTTCACTTTTCCGCGTTAATCACTTTTTTTTGGCGGGGGCGGGGGGGGGGTGTGGTGGGGGGAGGGGAGTGGGAAACTGCTTACCAGAGAGTTGATGATTTCCAATTTGGTAGATAATAGTGGTAGCAAAGCACATGGTTCTGCCCATTCCATTTTATTTTATCCAGTGTCACTGGAAGTCATATGTCCATTCCCTCCTCATCTGTTTGCAGTCCTTAGTGCAATGGATGTAGGCACCGGGAGCATTGTAACTAAAGCTGCTTTGGATTTTCATCTGTCGTGAAGACTTTGAGACCAAAAGGAGATTTGGTGTGCCCTTCTCAGAGGCAGTGGAGGGCTGAGAGGGAGGAGTGGAAAGGACATCCCATCCTTTCTGAGGTCTCTGGCTTTTAGAGCTTAAACTAAAACCAGACTCACTACAGAGAAAATAATAATTAATACAAATCTAAGCAGAGCTAAGACGGGTTAGGAAAAAGGGGGACAGGAGGTTATATTTAGGGAAAAAAAAAAGTACTCAGCTGAGAAACTGAATGGAGGATTGTTTTTAAGCGTCTTGGTTCAATACTGTGGAGTCCTTGCTGATAATGTCCCATTACCCACGCGCAGACAGAGGGCACCCAGTAAGGCTGATGTCCTTCTGTGCCTCACATGGCTCAGTAATGAGTACAATTTACTGAACAAAATAGACAATTAGGAGCTGTAGATCTCTGGAGATTCCCATAAGCATGCATCATTACAGCTCTGGAGTGATGCATGTGCTTAGAGATAAGCAAAGCAGAGGACAGGGAGCTGTAGGGCACAGCAACAACTGAAGGGTCTAGGTGAGCAGCCAGACACAGACCCTGGCTCGGCGCCTGGGGGTCACTAAGGAAAGGACCTGGTCTCTGCTAAGCTATCTCATTGGAGGAAAGGAGCCAGACTTTGCCAGCTTTTCCTCATTTTCCTCTGTGGCGCCAAAAAGTATAGCATGACAGAAATAGCACTCAACTGGTATGTTTCCGTGTAAATGCTGTATGAGGATCAAATTACAGAGGGAGCCATTCTTTATTGATTAGGAGCCAAAGAAGCTAGTGCTGGATGCCAGAGGATCAGGGGTTCTCATCCTCAGCACCAGTGGCATGCTGAGCCTGGTGCTTCTTTGTTGTGGGCTATCCTGTGCATTGAAGCATGTTCGGCAGCATCCTTGGCCTCTACCCTCTAGATGCCTGTAGTTCCCCCGACCCCTACAACAATCGCGACAATCAAAAGTGTCTCCAGACATTGCCAAATGTGCCCTGGGGAAAAAACTGCCCCTGGTTAAGAACCACTGCTGGAGGTGATTTAATTTTGCTCTTGAGTTTCTCTGGGATGGCATGTCAGTAACTTAGTCTCATTATGCTTGTTTCCCTACCTGTGAAATAGACACAGCATTTGTAAGTCAGTAGCCTAAAGAAGGGATGTACAAAGCACAGTGTGATTACTTGAGAGCTCTATAATGCTAAGAAATACCTGTATCCTCGAATATCCAGGACCCAGGGATCACTCTTAATCCTTATGAAGGCAGTAGCTGAGGAGCAAGGGAGTTTGAAGGGTCAGTGGTGTGGGAAATGATGCATAGTGCCAGACTCTGATTTCACTTGCTTTCATATTCAGTTCATTTCAACAATATACTCTTGAATAAAGGCTTTTTTTTTGTAAAGGGAAAAAATGGGAGAGTAGAGGAGAGAGAAATAAGCCCGTTATAAGAGCAGTCAAGGAAATTGCTTTTAAGTAGGGATGGGAGATTGTGGTAATCTCTTAAAGTGACTTGTATAATTAGTGCTAAGTTGCTTCAGTCATGTCTGATTCTTTGCGACCCTATGCACTGTAGCCCACCAAGATCCTCTGTCCATGGGGATTCTCCAGGCAAGAATATTGGAGTGGGTTGCCATGCCCTCCTTCAGGGGATTTTCTGGACCTAGGGATTGAACTTGAGTCTCTAAGTCTTCTGCATTGGCAGGTGGGGTCTTTGTCACTAGCGCCACCTAATGAAGGTAAGTCACTAGGACATAAAGTCACCAAAGGACATAAAGAAGTAACCCTCCCAAAGAAAAATATCCTCCCAAATTACTATGGATCCTAGAGCAGATTTTTTGAGTAATACAACAAATACCAGAGAATGTTTGGAGAAATCTGTTTTTATTCTATAGCTTTTCCATCTATTTCTTCTCTCCTTTGAAAGTATAGAAAAGGGGTTGTCTTCAACCCATGCCCTTTGAATGATACATAAAATGTTTTAGGATCTCAGTTTTACTTCTGCTCATCTTCTAGAACTGTGCTGGAATGGTGAAAAGGGCTATCACCCTGGCTTGGGCCTGAAGCAGTCATGTTATTTTACTAGAAAACCTCAGTTTAGGAAGAGCAAGTGCAGGGATTAGATGTAAACTGTCCTGGCAGGTTTGAGTTCAGCCTTGCTGACGTGTTGGTCTCTGTACCTATTAGATACACTCACCAAACTTACACCAAGACCATACTGACACAGGCACAGTGTGGACAGAGAGTGTGGCCATCATCAGGAAGTTCTGTTGGACAGCACTGCTTTAGTCTGTAAAGACTATGTGTCAGAAATCCGTACTTGTAGTGACAGTGTGTGTGTGCTTGTTATAACAAGACCTCACTTCATTTAAAACAGAATTATGTTTTGGATTTCTCCATCCTGGGTCACTTTTCAGTCTGTGAGAGAATCTTGCTGAACTTTTTAGCTGCTGAAGCACCTGTCACAGAAAGTGCCATGAACCTGTCTCTCTGACATAACTGAGTGCACTGCCTCAAAAATATCTGTGCTTTAATCCCAGACTGCTGAGCTGTCTCTTTCCATTTGGTATCTCCACACCCTGACCCTCGGTGGTGAAGCTTGTTTGTGCAGGATGTCTCTTTTGATACTGCCTAGAGCAGCAGAGCTTCACAAAGCGTCTGGGACAGGTGGTGAGACAGTTTTCACCTTCCTTCCTTCCAAGCCCCAGCATGGCTCAGAAAAGTGTTTCATAAGAAGGTATTAGTTCACAAGCTTAAGCTCTGAGGCGTTATCCCCTAAAGGATTAGTTTGTAAAGTAGTATATGACATATTTAGTAGTTAAGCCCTTGAGCAACATGAAAGAATTTTCAGGTGATATTATCTCTTTCTAGTACCAATATTAGTTGCTCTGAAACTATCATAATTAGAACAAATGAAAATATGTAGAAATAAAGACATATTTTAAAAGATGCAATTTAAGTCTAACTGAGCCCAAGACTGTTTTGCATGGTAGAAGGAATGAGAGCAGAGGGTTTGCATGCTGTGAGCAGTGTTGCAGGAGACAAGGCATGGAGATGGCTGGGCTGAGATGATTCTTTGACGGCCTTCACGGACTGCCTCTCTCCTGACTGTGGTACCGATCCTTGTATTGCCCTCTTCTCTTCACTTTGTGTTTCTGTTCTGCTTGGGGTGTTGGAGGGGTCTTAGTGTTTCTCAAGGGAGGTGCTCTTAGCATTTTGATAGAATGACTCATCCCTGTGTGAAACTTTGCTGCCCATTATAAGACATATAGCAACCCTGGTCATTGAATGTTTATATTACTCTAACCAAGTCATCAAGTCAACCAACAAAGCCCCCTGTATTTCTAAAGATGGCCTCTGATTGAGAATCACTGGCTGCTAGAGCGTTGGGGGGTTTTAGAAAGGGGGAGTATTAGAGTTGCAGAAGGTGCAGGTGCTCGGAGGGGCTGGCTCATTAATTTCTGATATGACCTCACCCAGTGCTGGAACTGCTTTGGGAGCCAATATTATTCTATAGAGACCAGAAGAATCAGGTTTTGCCAGTGGAAAACTTGGTCCCTGAACCTTGAAATCAACCCAGAAGTCACAGGGGGAAGTCTGTTAGGGCCACAGAGGATGGAGAGATTACTGAGGCTCCCAGAGCATGATGGTTTTTATTCTTGACTGGGAGAAAGAATGCAGCAAGGGAGATTTAAAGACAATCCAAGAGAAAGGGATTTTGCCAGCCATTTCTTTTCTTTCTCTGTGATTACAAAAACTGGCAAAGTAGCCCTAAATTTGTGAGGTTATGTGTAGACTCTCAGATGGGAAATCTGAGGTTGTTTTATAGTTAGTAAAGAGAAAAAGAACACTTTTAGACGTCTTGCTGTGGGGCATCTATAAATGTCTCTGATTACAAGAACAGAAGCTCATTCAAGTTACTTTAAGAAATGGAAGGCTTAAGTAAGAATACGTGGGAAAATAAATGTCAGGCGTGTGGCAAGTTGTGGGTAATCCCAGAGGTCTTTCAGGATGAGAAAGAGCCATCATGTGGCCAGACCTCACAGCGACAGGACCTAACTCAGGACCAGGAGGATTATTGCCTGATCTGTTGCAACTCCAGGATGTGTCTGCACCAACAGTGCTTGATCAGTCATTTACATGGCTCAAGATTCCTGTTTTGGCTTCTCTACTCATGTCTTCCTGTCCCCACAACCTAACTGGTGGTCTATGTATGGACCAAGAAGGAAAAGAATATGATAATTCTATAGTAACTATCAGCCCTCTGGTTATAGAGAGCTTTCTCCCAGGCAGTCTCAGAGGTACTGATGCCCTCTTTTGGTCCACACAGTGGTGGCCTGGGTCTTCTTGCTTCAATAAAGACTGTGGTTTTCCTGGAAGGGAGCAGTGGTAGGGTCGACAGAATGTGAGACCTCTCTTGTGTAAGGACACTGAATTCTTAACTCTTAGAATCAACATAAACAGTGTTTATGGGTTATGTGTATAATAAAGAATTGGAAGATGAAGCCTCTGCATTCAGTAGCAATTATGAAAAAGCCTGAATCTGTTTTTTTAGGAGACTAGCTGCATCATGCATTGGGGAAGGAAATGGCAACCCACTCCAGTGTTCTTGCCTGGAGAATCCCAGGGACAGGGGAGCCTGGTGGGCTGCCGTCTATGGGGTCGCACAGTGTCGGACACTACTGAAGCGACTTAGCAGCAGCAGCTGCATCCCAGAGCAGAATGGTAGGGAAATTGCTGGGCTAGATGATTGGGAAATCAGCAGTTATATTTTCCATATGGATATTTTATTTTTTTGCGTCTGTCAAACGTGATTCTCTCAACCACCCATGCATCTTGTAGGAATAATGGCTAGGTAGCTGTCTAAATGTTGAAAGACATTTTGATATCTCTGACAAGTGTTATTCAACGGCTGGGTGTGTAAGATTCCAGTTCTGACAAAGTAAAATAATTTGGCTTATTACTCCAGAAATAAATTCCATATAGATGGTGTCATTTTGGGAATTACTACCTTAAAGGCAGACTTTAAAATGTTTTGTGTTGTAGTGTGTTCTGTTTATTTACCCCCAATCTTGGAGAGCTAGTTTCATTTGAACCAGTGATTGAATATGACTTTACAAGGGAGTGCATCCTCATATTTGCAGAAGGCTCTGTCCTTATTTATGATTCTGTGATAGGGTAAGATGATGGTCCTGGCTTCATGGGCCATCACAGCTGTGAAGGGCCTGCTCTGTGACGTCACACACAGCCCAATGGCTCGCTGAATTCATTTAAGGCTCTTACTCTTTTCAAGCAGCTAGAGCATGGGAGTGACACACGCAGAGTTAGTATTTCCTTAGCTGCAGCTTCTGTTGAAGGCGGCAGAAGAGAAGTTCAGTGGGGCTTCTTCAACTGCTAGTTGAGGAAAGAATGTAGTCTGTTACTGAAAGATGATTGGGATCAGCTTTCTCACTCAGCTGCTCAAAGGAGCAGAGATGAATCTTTTGCTTCAGTTTCTCTTCTTACTCTAGGAAGATCCCTATCCCTTCTATGGAATTTTTTTAACAAGAAGGGAAAAATAGAGAATTGTATCCAATACATTTTAACATACAAGATTATATTTCTTCTGAAGAAGGTTTGTATATAGTAACCATATATCACCAGATTAAAATCCTCAATTTTAGTTTTAAAGAAAATCTAATCTTACAGTATAAACCAAACATAAAGTCAAATTTTTGCATATATAATTTATTTTTTATAAAAATAAAACATAGAATTCCTGTTCTCATAGAATCAGGAACTAATTTGCAGCCCTTGCATGAAGATTCTGTAGCAATGGTAAAGACATCTGCTCTCTCCAAGGTGTAAAGAGATGAAAGATGATGCCTGAAAGATGCCTGAGAGTCCCAGGTCCTGAATCCTGGGATTTTGTCCTACTCTAGGCCACTTCCTAGATAAGTGTTGGGGGATAAGTGTGATAAATGGACATAGATGCTTGAGGGGAGGGCTGAAACCTCCAGCTTTGATGAGGTGTCCTGTGCTTCCCATGAGCCACAGGAAGGAATAGATCCTACTCAGGCCTTTCCCTCCTGAGCCCATTGTTGAATCCTGGCCTTAGCCTTTCTAGGAAACAAAGATATGGCTGAAGTGATATCCTCAAACATGATTTCTTATTAGCACATCCCTTTTAAAAGAAGCTTCCTGGACGAGGACGAAGGCAGGCAGATGCATGCTTCCCTTAGCTATCAAGCTATCCCCTTTCTATTGGAAAGTAAAAGAGAAAGTTGATCTGTCCTGTCTGACTCTTTGTGACCCCATGGACTATATAGTCCATGGAATTCTCCAGGCCAGAATGCTGGAGTGGGTAGCCTTTCCCTTCTGCACGGGATTTTCCCAACCCAGGAATTGAACCCAGGTCTCCCACATTGCAGGCGGATTCTTTACCAGCTGAGCCAGAACGCTTATTAGATCACTTCTGAAATTTTTAATTATTGACATTAGTAAAATATTTGCCAGACATTAAACAATAGGACATTAATAGAGACCCTCAATTAGTGTCTTTTAATTTGAGAGCCCCAAATCCCATGTTAATATGGTACTAGACTTAAGCTTCTTGTTCCTTCTGGTGTTTCTCTAAATGTGTTTCCATCTTTTCCCTCCTCCCACTAACCCTGTTATCTAGTTTAGATCCTTTGTCTGTTTACCCTCTTTCTTACATCTTTCTTGATTTCCAAAGTTCTGTGATTCCCAGCAGTCTCAAGGACAATGTGCTTCTTAACTAGGCATAAAGACAGTCTGCAGTATGACTCCAACTTACTGTCTGACTTTCTACTCTTTCTGTTCACAAACTGCTCCTTACTCAGACTGGGCGTTGGTCCAGTTGTCTATTCTGTGCATAGAATGCCCTTTCTTCCAGTGACCATATCTGTTTGGTAGCATTGAAAACCTTTGTCCCATTAGCCAGATGTGCATTTCTATCTTGTCTCTATCAGATTTTAGAAAGGTGACTTTGGGAAAAATATTTAATTTCTCTCAACCTCAATTTTATTATTTGTAAGAAGGGACTCAAAATAGCCCCCTTATAAGATGCTTGTGAACACGGTACCATGTCCTTGCTTCTGACTGCCCAGCACCAAGCTGTGTATGTAGGCTTATCATCTGCACTTGCTGACGAAGTTACTGGTCAGATTTGCCCAGCTGATCTGAATCACATTTCTTGATTAGCCATCCTCTGCCTACAATTGCTGCACCTTCTGTAAACACATGTTTCTTCTCCAGTACCCCTAACTTGATCAGTAAGCACCTGAAAATATACGCTCCTAGGGCATGATGGAAAGGGGACCCTCCCACACTATTGGTGGAAATGTAAATTGGTGCAGACACTGTGTAAAACAGTACTGGAGCTTCTTTAAACTACAAATAGAGTAACTATATGACCCAGCAATCTCACTCCCAGGCATGTATCCAGAAAAGACAAAAACTCTAATTGGGCTTCTCTGGTGACTCAGCAGTAAAGAATGTGCCTGCAGTGCAGGAAACATGAGAGACACAGGTTTAATCCCTGGGTCGGGAAGATCCCCTGGAGAAGGAAATGGCAACCCACTCCAGTCTTCTTGCCTGGAGAACTCCATGGACAGAGGAGCCTGGTGGGCTACAGTCCATGGGATCGTAAAGAGTCAGACGTGACTAAGCGATTAACACTTTTTCTTTCTTTCTTTCTAATTTGAAAAGATAACATGCACCCAAGTGTTCATAGCAGCACTGTTTACAATAGCCAAGACATGGAAACAACCTAAGTGTCCATCAACAGATGAATGGGTTAAGACAGTGTAGTGTCTTTACTACACACACAGACACACAGACACACACACACAGTGGAATATTATTCAGCCATAAAAAGAATGAAGTAATACCATTTGCAGCACTGTGGGTAGACCTAGAGATTGTCATACTGAATGAAGTAAGTCAGAGAAGACACATATCATTTGATATTGTATGTGGAATCTAGAAAAAAATACAAACGAACCAATTTACAAAACAGAAATAGACTCACAAACATAGATAACAAACTTACAGTTATCAAAGAGAAAATGGGGAAGAGGGATAAATTGGGAATTTGGGATTAACAGATACACACTACTATATATAAAATAGATAAACAAGATGTTGCTGTGATTTATGTCAGAGAGTGTTCTGCCTATGTTTTCCTCTAGGAGTTTTATAGAGTCCAGTCTCATATATAGGTCTTTAATCCATTTTGAGCATGTTTTTGTATATAGAGTTAAAGAATGATCTAATTTCATTTTTTTTAACATGTGGCTGTCCAGTTTTCCCAGTACCATTTGCTGAAGACATTGTCTTTCTAACATTGTATAGTCTTGCTTTATTTGTCTTAGATTAGTTGGCCATAGGTGCATGGGCCTATTTCTGGGCTTTCTACCCTATTCTATTGATCTATATTTCTATTTTTGTGCCAGTACCATACTGTTTTGATGAAAGTAGCTTGGTAGTATAGTCCGAAGTCAGACAGCCTGATTTTTCCAGCTGCATTTTTCTTTTCTCAAGATTGCTTTGGCTGTTTGGGGGTCTTTTGATCCATCTCCCAGAATAATGAAAAGAAAAACAAACAAATGGGACCTACTTAAACTCAAAAGCTTTTTCATAGCAAAGGAAACAATAAACAGAATGAAAAGACAATTCACAGATTAGGAGAAAATATTTGAAAATGATATGATCAATTAGGGATTAGTCTCCAAAATTTATAAACAGCTATTATGTCACTTAACACATCAAAACAAACAACACACTCAAAAAATGGACAAGAGACCTAAATAGATATTTCTCCAAAGAAGACATATAGATGGCCAATAGGCACATGAGAAGATGTTCAGCATCATTAATTATTAGAGAAATGCAAATCAAAACTACAATGAGATATCACCTCACACCTGCCAGAATAGTTATCATCACAAAATCCACAAACAATAAATGCTGGAGAGGGTGTGAATAGAAGGGAACCCTCCTACACTGTTGGTGGGAATGTAAATTGGTACAGCCACTATGGAGAACAATATGGAGGTTCCTTAAATGGTGCTAGTGGTAAAGAACCCCTCTGCCAATGCAGGTGATGTAAGAGACTCAGGTTTGATCCCTGGATTGGGAAGATCCCCTGGAGAAGGGTATGGCAACCCACTCCAGTATTCTTGCCTGGAGAACCCCATGGACAGAGGAGACTGGCAGGCTACAGTCCATGGGGTCACATAGAGTCAGACATGACTGAAGTGACTGAGCACAATACACATAAACTAAAAATAGAGCTACCATATGACCCTGCAATCCCACTCCTGGACAAAAGCATGGAGAAAAGCATGGTCGGAAAGGATACATGCACCCCAATGTTGATGGCAGCACTGTTTACAATTGCTAAAGCATGGGAGCAACCTAAATGACCATCAACATATGAATGGATAAATAAAATGTGGTACGTAAATAAAATGGAATTTTGCTGCTGCTGCTAAGTCACTTCAGTCGTGTCCAACTCTGTGCGACCCCAGAGATGGCAGCCCACCAGGCTCCGCTGCCCCTGGGATTCTCCAGGCAAGAACGCTGGAGTGGGTTGCCATTTCCTTCTCCAATGCATGAAAGTGAAAAGTGAAAGTGAAGTTGCTCAGTCGTGTCCGACTCTTCGCGACCCGATGGACTGCAGCCTACCAGGCTCCTCTGTCCATGGGATTTTCCAGGCAAGAGTGCTGGAGTGGGTGCCATTGCCTTCTCTGCAATGGAATTTTACTCAGCCATTAACAAGAATGAAAGAATGCCGTTTGCAGCAGCGTGGATAGACCTAGAGAGTGTCATACTGAGTGAAGTAAGTCAGAGAAGGAGAAATATTGTATGACATCCCTTATACGTGGAAACTAAAAAGAAAGGGTACAATGAACTTACAAAACAAAAAGAGACTCACAGACTTATAAAACTTATGGTTGCCAGGGGAAAGGGATAGTTAGGGAGTTTGGGATGATCATGTGCACACTGCTATATTTAAAATGGATAACCAACATGGCCCTATTGCATGGCACATGGAACTCTGCTCAATGTTATGTGGCAACCTAGATAGGAGGGAAGTTTGTGAGAGAATGGATGCCTGTATATGTATGGCTGAATCCCTTCATTGTTCCCCTGAAATGATTACAATATCGGCTACACCCCAATACAAAATAAAAAATTCAAAAGTAAAACAAAATAAACAATAAGGACTTATTGTATAGCACAGGAGACTATGTACAGTATCTTGTAATAGCCTATAATAGAAAAGAATCTAAAAAATAATGTGTGTATGTGTGTTAGTGTGCTCAGTCGCATCCGATTCTTTGTCACCCCATGAAGAGGCTCCTCCGTGGGATTTCCCAGACAAGTATATTGGAGTAGGTTGCCTTTTCCTCCTCCAGGGGATCGAACCTGCATCTCCTGCATTTCGGGTGGATTCTTTACCACTGAATCACTTCTGTATGTATAGCTGAATCACTTTGCTGAACACCTTCAACATTGTGAATCAAGTCTACATCAATAAAAATAAATAAATGAAAAAAAATGATTGAATAAACTTGTTACTTTGGGAAAAAAAGGATACTGTTCTCCCTGCATCTGTTATGGTGAAAATTATCCTGGGTCTTCATAATGTCCTGATTTATCTCCCATATTAGAAATTGAAGGCAGTTTTAGGGTCACTCCGTACAACCTGAGCACTGGTTCATTATCTTCACAGTTGATTCTTTTATGTATAGTGAGATTATCATGAAGATCAATGGTATGAGTGTAGCTGTCATGAGAAGTTATACCTCTTTAAAACAAAGTTTTCTCGGGCCCAACCGACAGGCTTTTTATTCCAAACATCATTTAATAAAATGCAACATGACATTAACAGGATTGCTTGTACAAACCTTGTACAAACCCTCGGAGTTCATTTAAGCACACTCTGCCCCATATTGACTGTCAATTATAGCATGTTTAGCATGAATAAACCTGCTGGTGTTCTCAAACAATGGTAATGCTGTCCTGGCAGTTCTGCCCTCCTGACTGTGGAGCTGAAAGCATATCAGTGTTTCTTTTGTTCACTCTTTTTAAATTATGGTTTTCCACGTCTTGCTCAAATGATTTAAGCCATACTTTAGGCTTATAAATTGTAGTTTTTAAAACATATCTCCTTATGGCCCTTCTCACTCTTCCTTTATTTCTCCATTTTTCTTACTGTATCATGGAGAAAATAAGACTTAAAAAATTTTTTTCTACTCAAGGTGAGAAAAATTTAAATACTTGTATTGCTTTTCTGGTTTGAGCTTTCTTTTTTTAGTTATTAGCATTGGCTGCAATTTCATATATACTTGTGGGTCTCTCACTGCATTAATTTTGTCTCTTGCTTGTTTTTTTAAAAAATTTTATTGGTGTATAGTTGATTTGCAATGATGTGTTACTTTCAGGGGTACAGCAAAGTGATTCAATCATTCTTTTCAAATTCTTTTCCCATATAGGTTATTATATAAACTTGATTAGAGTTCCCTATTCTATATAGTTGTTGTTGCTGCTCAGTTGCTCAGTCCTGTCAATTCTTTGTGACTCCATGGACGCCAGGCTTCCCTGTGCTTCACCATCTCCTGGAGTTTGCTCAGACTCATGTCCATTGAGTTGATGATGCCATCCAACCATCTCACCCTCTGGCACCTCCTTCTCCTCTTCCCCTTAATCTTTCACAGCATCAGGATCTTTTCCAGTGTGTCAGCTCTCTGCATCAGGTGGCTGAAGTGCTGGAGCTTCAGCATCAGTCTTTCCAGTGAATATTCAGGGTTGGTTTCCTTTAGGATTGACTAGTTTGATCTCCTTGCTGTCCAAGGGTCTCTCAAGAGCCTTCTCCAGTACCACAGTTTGAAAGCATCAATTATTCACTTCTCTACCTTCTTTATGGTCCAACTCTCACATGTATACGTGACTACTGGAAAAATTGTAGCTCTGACTATACAGACTTTTGTCTCTGTTTTTTAATATGCTATCTAGGTTTGTCACTGCTTTTCTTCCAAGGAGCAAGCGTCTTTTAATACTACATAGTAGCATTAATGCTATATAGTAGGTCCTTGTTAGTTATCTAGTTTACATATAGTAGTATGTATATATTAATCCCAGTCTCCTAATTTGTTATTTCCCCCATATTCCCCCTTTGGTAACCATAAATTTAATTTAATTTTGAGGCCTGTGAATCTGTCTCTGTTTTGTAAATAAGTTCATTTGTATCATTTTTTTTTAGATATAACCAATGTCATATGACATTTGTCTTTCTCTATCTGACTTATTTCACTTAGTATGATAATCTCCAGGTCCATCCATGTTGCTGCAGGTGGTATTATTTCATTCTTTTGATGGCTGAATACTATTGCATTGTGTGTGTATATATATCCCAAACCTTCTTTGTGGACATTTAGGTTGCTTCCATGTCTTGGCTATTGCTGCCATGAACACTGGGGTGGATGTATCCTTTTGAAGCATGTTTTTCTCTGGATATATGCCCAGGAATGGGATTGCAGGGTCATATGGCAGTTCTATTTTTAATTTCCTAAGGAACCTCCATACTGTTCCCATAGTGGCTATTACCAATTTACATTCCCACCAACAGTGTAGGAGGGTTCCCTTTTCTCCACACCCTCTCCAGCATTTATTTATTTATTTATTTTTGTGGATTTTTTTGATGATAGCCATCTGACCAGTGTAAGGTAACAGCTCACTGTAGTTTTGATTTGCATTTCTATAATTATTAGTTGGGGCTTCTCAGGGGGCTCAGGGGGCTCCTGCCAATGCAGGAGATGCAGGTTTGATCCCTGGTTTGGAAAGATCCCCTAGTGTAGGAAATGGCAATCTACTGCAGTATTCTTGCCTGGAAATTCCACGGACAGAGGAGTCTGGTGGGCTACAATCCATAGGGTTGCAAAGAGTCGGACAAGACTGAGCATGCACGCAGGCAGGCAATAATTAGTGATGTTAAGCATCTTTTGATGTGCTTTTTGGCCACCTGTCTGTTTTCTTTACAGAAGTGTCTATTTAGATCTTCCCTTTTTTTTTTTGATTGGGTTGCTTGATTTTGAGCTGCATGAGCCATATGGGAGAAAATATTTGCTTGAATTTATTGATGAGAGGTATAAGTACAACTGCATGGATTTTTCTGCATTCTTTGGTGGTATGAGCAGTATCTCACTGAACCCTTAACAATTGTCTAAGTTTTGTGGGCTTTCTCTCTTTTTAGACTTCTGAGGGAAATATATAAAAATCCATGAGATTTGTGGTATGAAAGGATCCATTACAGTATACAGTCAGCCCTTCATATCTATGGTTCTGCATCCATGATTCAATAAACTGTAGATAGAAGGTATTTGAGAAAAGAAGTTACACAAAGTTCCAAAAAAGGGAAAACTTGAATTTGCTGCACTAGCAACTATTTACATGGCATTTACATTGTATTTATAACAATTTAGGTAGTATTTTGGAGAAGGCAGTGGCAACCCACTCCAGTACTCTTGCCTGGAAAATCCCATGAAGGAAGGAACCTGATGGGCTATAGTCCATGGGGCTGTGACGAGTCGGACAAGACTGAGTGACTTCACTTTCACTTTTCACTTTCATGCATTGGAGAAGGAAATGGCAACCCACTCCAGTGTTCTTACCTGGAGAATCCCAGGGACGGCAGGGCCTGGTGGGCTGCCATCTATGGGGTCTCACAGAGTTGGACACGACGGAAGCGACTTAGCAGCAGCAGCAGATAGTATTTACATTATTTTAGGTAACATAAGTAATCTAGAGATTACTTCGACACTGATGTTTTATATAAGGGGCTGGAGCACCTGCAACTTTTGGTATCTACTGGGGAATTAACTGGGTCCAGTTCCCCAGCAGATACCTATGGATGATTGAATTTTTCTTTCCAGATCCTCTTTTTGGAGAAGATTTGTGATAGAATTGTTTGTTTGGGGTTTTGGGGGGCTTATAACCCGAAAGATTATCTAGTGTAACTTCTTTGAGTGGAGAGATATTATAGGCATGCAGCAGGAGCCTCCCACCCTCTTCTCTCCATGAGCACTGATGGAGGAAGTGCCTATGTGTGTGTTTAGGGTGACAGAAAGGGAGGGTGGTAACAATAAACTGGGAGACTCTATTGCATGAAGTTGCTTGTTAATCCTCCTGAAGGGGAAAAACCAGTGTTTTCGGCCATGTGTTCTTCCTCACAGAGTTATTCATAGTAGGAGGAAGCAAGAAATATGTAGCCTCTAATCAAGCTGGATTTTCTTTTAAACTGTTGATTTTTAGTTTTTTAAATTATGGGCACTGGGATGAGAACAGCAACGGGAAGATGAGGTGTACAGCAGCTGATACGTGGCCACTTTGCACCTTGTGTTAGGTTGAGTCTCATACTCTTTCTTCAGTTTTAAAAAAGCCTCTCAATTTCCTGCCTGTGAGCTAATGAGAACTTTCTCCTACTGGAAGCCCTCCCCTGTTCTCTCAGAATATAGGAAGAAGAGCAGATGGGATTAGATCTTGCCTTGGGAGGATGATAGCCCCACTGTGGGTTTGTTGCTGAGGAAGGAAAAAGAACTCGCGTCTTAAATTATTTCCAGGCACATCCTGCGCAGCCCTCAGAATCACCACTCGCAGGTGTGCCCTCTATGCCACAGCCTGTCTGCCTGGGTTTCTTCCCTTTGCAGCTGGGCAGACCACTAAATGTTGGGGCTACTCCCTTGTGCCCACCACCTTTCTTCCCAGGGTGGAGAAGATGCGGGAGGGATAATCCTCAGGGGTGAGAGGCCCAACAAGAAGAGACCAAGAAGTACCAAGGGCAAAGCCCTGTTTCCCAGCTCCACTCCAGGCCTTCCTGCTCATCTAGCTTTGCTTCTTTGGGCATTATAATTTGAGGCCACATTTTGGAACTAGGAGACTTTGTTACTAATTGGAATTGTTTTCCTCATTTACTTATTTGTCTCTGGAGTTAGACAGTGAGGTCTCCTCAAGCGTGGACCCTGCCAGGAACGTCTTGTGCATTCTTTGCATGACCTACCCTACAGGAGGCACATGGGTAGGGTCTCAAAGAAGGGGGATTGCATGGCGTTAGTAGTTTGTAGCCTATCTTATTCATTCCCGTGTGTGTGTGTGTGTTAGGCGCTCAGCTGTGTCTGACTCTTTGTGACCCTATGGACTGTATGCCACCAGCCTCCTCTATCCAAAAAATTCTCTGAGCAAAAATACTGGAGTGGGTAGAAATTCCCTTCTCCAGGGGATCTTTATGACCCAGGAATTGAATCTGGGTCTTCTGCATTGCAGGCAGATTCTTTACTGTCTGAGCCACCAGGGGAGCTTCATTACCATTTTAATGTATTTTCTCAATGTCCACTTGCTTGTTTCTCCCTGGAATGGCATTTATTTTTCCAGGTGGGTGAAACCGTGAATGCCTCCAAAGCTGTCTGCAGTAGGATTGATTTGGTCATATCAGACTTCATCTGTTGTTGAGCTGAATCTTACTTCTCTCTTGTAACCCTGTTTCAGGAACATGAGCCTCACTTTTAACGTAAGAGATTTCCTTAACTACCAGAAGATGGAATTGTCTGTGTGGCTACAGAGGACTCAGTTCACTTCTGTGTCATGTACTTTAATAATTAAGAGTCCATCCAGCTCCTCTTAGTCATATCTTACTCTGTTATTTTTGTTTTCATTTAAGTTGTCCTATTCCTTTGTCCTTTGTTGTTTAATGTAGTCTTTTTTCCTTAGCCAAACCCATTTCTTTGAAGGGCAGGGACAAGACCTATTTCTCATGCATCCTTGGCTACCCTTTTTCTCCCTATAGACCAAATATAAGACTCTATTCAAATTAGGTGATCCATAAATGTTTTAACCTAATTAAACCCAAGCATTTATAGCATTCAACAGGAAGAAATGCCTTTAAAACATTAAGATCTAAGCACACCTTAGAGGTCTTCTGGTCTACCTCTTTTTTGGATCAGTTTATTGATTCAGTTATTTCTTAATTCTTCCCTCTATTTTGTGCCAGGCCCTGTATAAGGAGCAGGAGATCTGAGGTGAATATAGAGGTGGAGCTTACTGTCAAGTGGAGAGGATAGGCAATGAACAGATGATTAAATCTGAAAGCTGTAAGTACTGGGAACTCCAGAAGCCCACCACTGGGAAGCTGCCTTAGGGTCCAGGGAAGCTTTTGTGAGAATGTAAGGTTTAAACTGGAGATTATCAATCCAGAGAAAGGAAGTACTTGCCCAAAGCCAGTCAGTAGCTCCTGTGTAGCAGAGCTCAGCCTGTAACCCAGGTTTCTACCCAGATTTCTTAGCAGAGGTTTGCCTTTAACCCAGGTTTATTCCTCTGAATTTTGCGACAATTATGTGAAAGTCCTCATTGTTAAAGTATTTTAATCTTCTGAATTTCATTGAGTACATACCATTTAGCTATTATATGAATAGCTTACATTTTGATGAGAAAGCCTTGTGTATTTTTTCCTTCCTTGCCATGTGTGAAACAATATACAGTGGAGGAGCCTGGTAGGCTGCAGTACATGGGGTCGCTAAGAGTCGGACATGACTGAGCGACTTCACTTTCACTTTTCACTTTCATGCATTGGAGAAGGAAATGGCAACCCACTCCAGTGTTCTTGCCTGGAGAATCCCAGGGACAGGAGAGCCTGGTGGCTGCCTGGTGGGTTCACACAGAGTCGGACACGACTGAAGCGACTTTTGATCCTGTGATAACTTATCTGCTTCATAACTTTTAAGTTTTATTTAATTTCCCCTAACTTATTAGGAGATTTTAAAATTTATTCTACAGGGTGGTAAAAATTAATACAGGAATTATAAAAATTGAGAATAGCTAAATGATAAGTGATAATAAGAATTTAATAAAAATTTCAAAATAAACTTCAGGGGCTCTCTGAGATGATCCCAAGAAGTTGGAAAGGGATCTTTTTACCAGTTTTTCTTAACTCTTCAAAGCTCATTACATATGTGGGCTTGGCCAGAGATGGCAACTGGCAAATCCTAAAGAGAACTCTTCACATATTTACTCACAAGTATTTTTGTGTAAGACGCATGGGAAGAAGACCAAGGTAGTGGGAATGAAGCCCTTGAGAAGAAAGATATTAGAAAGGGGCCCACTTAACCTATAGATATAGTGAGTATTTTGAAAATTTATCATTCCATGTTAGTTTGCAGAGAAATGCATAAAATATGATTACCACAAGATCACATATCAGGTTAATGAAGGCTTGAACTGTGTGCAATTATCTGCAAAATGTTTACATTTAAAAGCTTTTTTTCTGGGTGGTTCTGGTTTCATCAGATTCTCCAACAGGGTTCTCATCACAAAATGGTTAAGAATAATGGTACTAGCAGAAAATACTGATTTTAAAAAGTTTGGAGTGATAGAATCTTTCCATATGTGTCATGAAAATCAGAAATTGTTTAAAAAATTATTCTTTCATAGTATAATAAAACTTATACATGACAAAAAATCACTATAAACAAGATTGAAAGATGTGACTAACTGAAATATTTAGAGCATGTATATTGTTAATGTCTCTTACATGCAAGTAGAAACACATTGGCAATGTGTTTCAACAGCATAATGATGTTGGCAAGAGTGAGTACTTCTGGAGGGCTTGGGTCAGTGTTGTTATAACCAGTTGGTTGATTGGGTCTCTGTTGTTACAACCTTTGTTTCATAGCATAGATGCATTCACAGGGATACCCACTGTAGGTTTGTATTTGATAAGAAAAAACTAGAAATAACCTAAGTATCCATTAGTAGGAGACATGTCACTAAATGTCTACCATGGAATACTATATAGCCATTAAAAATAACACAGTTCTGAACAGAAAGCCCAGAAATGAAGCCACATGTATATGGTCATTTAATCTTTGGCAAAAGAGGCAAGGATATATAATGGGGAAAAGAAAGCCTCTTCAAAAAACAATGTCAAGAAAAATGGACAGCTTTTTTGACATCCTAAAGAGTCAAACTGGACTTTTTTCTCATACTGTGCAAAAATAAACTCAAATGAATTAAAGACTGAAATGTGAGACCTGAAGCCAAAAACTTCTAGAAGAAAACATAGGCAATATTACCAATATGTTTTTTGATCTGCCTCCTCAGGCAAGAGAAACAAAAGCCATAGTAAACAAATTGGTCTAGATCAAACTCATGGCTTTCTTGGTGGCTCAGGTGGTAGAGAATCCTCCTGCAGTGCGGGAGACCCAGATTTGATCCTTGGGTTGGGAAAATCCCCTGGAGAAGGGAATGGCAATCCACTCCAATATTCTTGCCTAGAGAATTCCATGAACAGAGGAGCCTGGAAGGCTACAGTCCATGGCGTTACAAAGAGTCAGACATGACTGAGTGACTAACACAACACAACAACAAAACTCGAAAGCTTTTCTCTGTGGAGGAAACTATTAACAAAATGAAAAGACAGACTACTGAATGAGAGAAGATGTTTGTAAGTAATATATCCTATAATGGGATTCATATCCAAAATATACAGAGAACTTATACAACTCAACATAAAAAAACCAAAAACCTGTCTTAAAAAATGGACAGATCTGATTGGAGACTTTTCCAAAAAAGCCATGTAGATGGCCAACAGAAATATGAAAAGATGCTCAACATCACTAATCATAAGGGAAATGAAAATGGAAATCACAAAACCTCACACCTGTCAGAATGACTGTCATCAAAAAGGCAGCAAGGAACAAATATTGGCCAGGATGTGGAGAAAGGAGAACCCTTATACACTGTTGATAAGACTATAAATTGGTACAATCACTATGAAAAATAGTATTAAGGTTTCTTTAAAATCTATACTTATCATATGATCCAGAAATTCTACTCATGAATATATATCCAAAGGAAACGAAAACATTAATTCAAAAAGATACACGCACCCTGATGTTCATAGCAACATTATTTATGATAGCCAAGACATGGAAGTAATTGAAATGTCCATTAATAGATGAATGGATAGAAAAGACACATATACATACACACAATGGAATATTACTCAGCCATAAAAATGGAATCTTGTCATTTGTGATAAAAGGAATGGACCTAGAGGATGTTATGCTAAGTGAAATAGGTGAGAGAAAGACAAATACTATGTGATTTCACTAAATATTTAGAATCTAAAAAAAAAATTACCGAATCATTTGGAAACAGAGTCATAGATACAGAGAATAAACTTTATGAGCCCCAATGGGAGGAAGGTAGCAGGGTAACTGAAATAGGTGAGGGAGATTAAGAGGTCCAAACTTCCGATTATAAAATGAGCCATGGGGATGAAATGTACAGCATGGGGAATATTGTCAATAAAATTGTAATCACTTTGTATGGTGACAGAGGGTAACTAATCTCATTGTGGAGATAATTTTGTAATGTATAAAAATATCAAATCACTATGTTCTAACATAACTAATGTAGTATAGTATGTAAATTACACTTCAATTAAAAAATACTTTATGGGAAACTATCTGGCAAACTAGTAAGTTAAATTTAGGTTAAAATAATTATGATCACAGGAAAGCTTAAGTAATATGAGTCCCTTTATATAAAATTGTTTTTATATATGCACTTGAGCAGAAGGGGCTTCCCCAATGGTTCAGTGGGTAAAGAATCTGCCTGCAGTGCAGGAAATACAGGAGACACAAATTTGATCCCTGGGTCAGGAAGATGCCTAGAGGAGAAAATGGCGACCCACTTCAGTATTCTTGCCTGAAAAATCCTATCGACAGAAGAGCCTGATGGGCTACAGTCCCAGGGGTTGCAAAGACACAACTGAGCGACTAAGCACTTGGGCAGAAGGACTATTGAATAACATCTTAGTAGTGTCAGAGAAGGCGATGGCACCCCACTCCAGTACTCTTGCCTGGAAAATCCCATGGACGGAGGAGCTTGGTAGGCTGCAGTCCATGGGGTCGCGAAGAGTCGGACACGACTGAGCGACTTCACTTTCATTTTTCACTTCATGCATTGGAGAAGGAAATGGCAACCCACTCCAGTGTTCTTGCCTGGAGAATCCTAGGGACGGCGGAGCCTGGTGGGCTGCCGTCTATGGGGTCGCACAGAGTCGGACATGACTGAAGCAACTTAGCAGCAGCAGCAGTGTTTTTTCCTAGTGATTTTATTTTGTAGTTTTTCTGTGTGATTTATATGGTTATACAATGAGCGTGCCTCATTAAAATTCCTAACAATATTTAAAACCTGCTTGATCCTACTGATCAAGTGTTTGTAGCACCATCCAAACAACGTAGCATGTTAGTGGGCGGAAAGGATTGTTTTTATAGAACATCTATTAAGTTCAACTTTATATACACCCAGACATTAAGTGTTAAGGATACAAATGAGTGTCTTTGTGCCTAGGAACTTAAAGTCTAGCATAATTCTTAAATGACATGTTATTCTGTAGGTATGCAGTTCATTGGCCTGGAATACATAAGTATCTGCAAAGGAGAGCTTTTACGATGGATGGCATGTGTATTCAAATTTGTCATTTTACCTTGAATGTTTACCCACACGTGAAAGGAAAATCAGTGAGTGTTTCACTTTGAAAGAGATATTTTGACACAATTTTATGGACCTCCAGAATCATTTAAGTGAATGTTGCTACTAGTTTTGACACTTACTTTTAAAAGGAACTAGCAATTTCTTTCATTGGCTTTGTTAGGTATTGTAACCACCTACAATTTAAATCATGGACCCTGATTCTTCTTCATGGCAGTGCTGGAAAATCAGGATGCATATTCTAGGTGAAAAGGTCATTTATTCACTTTGCAAGTAAAATAAGTGCTTAGTCATTCCTTCAGCCAGTTTTTATTTCTCTGAGATGGATGGTTTGCTCTAGCATCGTCATATTATTTTTCCATATTGGAAAATCATAGACTCTTGAGTGAAGGCAGAAATAATAGCCATGAAACTTTTTTAGAGTTTTTGGTAATTTTATTAATTCTCCATTAACATCTCATTATTTAAAACTTTTAATTTTCTGTGGGCTTAGAAAGTAAAAACATCTCTCTGCTGCTAATGGACATTCTTTTGGGCCAAAAGCTAGGAGTGTTTCAAAGAATCTGTTTTAAGGGAAGTTGGTTAACGTCCTCTGCCATCCAGTCTCCTCTTTTACTTTTATGGAAATTTGTGCTGAGGGAAATCTTTGTGAGCATTTTCTAACTCAGGATGTGTATATTGCCTGGGAAACTTAAAACAAGTCTCATGGCACCCCACTCCAGTACTCTTGCCTGGAAAATCCCACGGACGGAGGAGCCTGGTGGGCTGTAGTCCATGGGGTCGCTAAGAGTCGGACTCGACTGAGCGACTTCACTTTCACTTTTCACTTTCATGCATTGGAGAAGGAAACGTCAACCCACTCCAGTATTCTTGCCTGGAGAATCCCAGGGACGGCGGAGCCTGGTGGGCTGCCGTCTATGGGGTCACACAGAGTCGGACACGACTGAAGTGACTTAGCAGCAGCAGCAGCAGCAGCAGCAGCATGTGAAACTTACTTTCACAGAATTAAATTTGTTTCATTCTAAATTCTGGTGACATTAATGCCAGTTCATTTTTGCAAAGATATACCAAGCCCCTATGGATTCAGGGAGAAGAAGGATGAGACAGAACACTTTTGAGGACTTTAGCCAGTCCCTTGAGCCATGCTGAGGGCTCACTGAAGATCTTAGATTTAGAGTAATAGCATTTAGCAGAATTAGAATTTTGTGACTTTCTTCTCTGGGCCTGTGTGTGAAAGAGTGGAGAGAGGAAGTCAACCAGGGTGTGGCTTTACCAAGTGAGCAGGTCCCTGTGAGAGCAGGAGGAGTTTTCACTCAGGGAGGGAATGGTTCTGACAATTGAACGTGGAATTTACACTGGTGAAGGAGGTGAAGCCAGACAAGAGGAGGCTGATGGAAAGTGAGAAGTGGGAGGATCGGTGGTTATCAGGTCTCATTGAGGTTGCTGGATTTGGGGTACCGGAAGTGGGAAACTGACAGGATGGTGGTGGTTGGAGATGAATGTGGAGGAATTTCAGTTAAGAACTGGTATGTGTCCTTGGAGTTAGGGTGGAGGACAGAGAAGTGGGGGATAAGAAAGCTTATCTGTGTGGACACTGAATTCACCTAGAATCGTGGCCACCATAGTGGTGGAGTGTGACAGGATGCCAGGAAACCATTTCTTCCTCGACTTTAGGGGAGTGGATGGTACAGTCTGATTTTGTATGATTCAGAACTCAGGAGTTTTTATGGAAGAGGAGAGGAAGGACTGGGCCAGATGTAAAGAGAAGCAGTAGGACCTCCACCCTACCTCTAAGCCCTGTGGTTTGAGAATGTGGGAGAAAATAGACACCACTTGAGAGGGCTGGAGTGGGGGAGTAGTGTCCTCAGGGAACAGCCAGGTAGAAAGACAGAGGAGCATTCAGAAGGAAGGGGGGTCTTCCTGATGGCTGCCTGTGAGTCCCAGAGAGCACAGGAAAAGGGCATCAGACACTGAGAAGGAGGGGAGATAGAAGGTCAAGAAAAAAGTATGAAAGAGGCTGTTTGGGTATAAAAATTGGAGGAATGAGAGGTGACCTGGGCATCTCATTGTGTCTACTGTCAATAGGAGTAACAGGTGTAATGAAATGAGTCCTGATAGTCCAGAGGCTTTAAGTGTAGGGAGTGGGTTGGGAGGCAGGTAGTGTGGATATTAGAGCATCTGGGGTTCTGGGTCTCCAGACAGATTCCTGCTTGAGGGGTCTTACACCAAACACAGAGGGCTCCCGTTTAACCCCAGCTAGACAAGTGTGTGCATGCTAAGTCACTTCATTTGTGTATGACTCTGTGACCCCGTGGACTGTAGTCCTCCAGGACCTCTGTCCATGGTATTCTTTAGGCAAGACTATCAGTGTGGGTTGCCATGCTCTCCTCCTGGAGATCCTCCTGACCCAGGGATCAAACCCATGTCCCTTAGGTCTCCTGCATTCACAGGCGGATTCTTTACCACTAGACTAGAGGAGGGATGATCTTAATTCTGAGCACTCAGCTCATCCTTATTCCTGCCTTGGGAAGGGTAAAGAGCTGCAGAGGAACATGAAGGCTGTTCTGCTTTATTCAGCTTTGTGAATCACTTATTTCACACATAACATCCCTTTGGCTATGACATATTTCTGCTAATCACTTTGTGCCTGATAAAGAGCCCTCATTCTTTTCTTTTTTCTTTCCTTTCCACTTACCCATTTGCACTGCTATGTCTAGACAGATGAGGCTGTAGTGGGTGCTAGTCTGAGGGCAAAGCATTGAGATGTGCCTATAGGACTCTGCTCAGATACTGTCTGCAAGAAGGCATTTGGCTTAAAACCAGGGATCACTTTTGCTAACCTCAAGGGTATCAGTTCTGTCTTCTGGGCAATCCAAAAATATTCCATAGTACAAGCCAAAAGAAACTAAACAACTAAATGTATGAACTGACCTTTAAGTAATCTATTTTGGGAAAATTAATTTGTGTTTAACTCTTTTAAGCACTGGATTTAAAATTCAAAATGAACTCCTTGATAAGTCCTGATTGTCTACCTGTGGACATATGGTAGTGTTTTAATTCTCACAGGAAGAGATCCAAGAGAGATTTATCAAAAGGACCTAATTTTAATTCTAACTCCTCTTTCTAGAATCCTGCTATGTTTACAAGGATATCACACAGAAATGACATTTCATGAAACATTTGAGTTGTTTTAACATTTCTCTTCTAAAGGTCTACTTTGTATGTAAGGGGACTTCCCATAAATTAATCATAGATTTCAAAACAAAGGGAGGGAACAAACATGAATATAAAGTTTGATTAGAGAAGGAAACTAATTTTTCTTGTGGAAAATTACAGTATATGGTAGCGGTTTCGACGATGGACTGAAGCAGGGGAAGATGGCACTAATGAAATCATGATTTTAAAGGTACCCCTTCCCTCCTTAAAAAGAAATCTCTCCTACAGATCCATTAGATGATATGTAAATAGTAAACACAACGAAAGCTGATTTTCTGGCATTTTTTTCCAACTTTGCATTGACACTTCCTTATATCTGCAATAGTCTTGATCATAGTTTAGTCCCTGAAAGATTCTGGAAGTCCTGAAATAGCAAACTTAAATCAGATCCCTGCCAGGCAGTAAACATTTAGAAAGCAGGACAAGACCTTTTATGTCTCACACACTGACTTTGGGAAAATGATCTCACCCTTTGGGGCGTGCTAGATGCTAAAGCCACAATGATATGATGTTTAAATGAATGTAAATGTGTTCAATGTATATTTATTGAATAAATTAAACTATGGTCAGTGTATTATTTAGTATTGTATATTCTTTTCTAATTCTGTGTTTGCTAGCAATCCAAATCCAAATGTGTAAGGAAATGTACAAATATATATATATGTACAGGTACACACAGACATGTTCCTACACAGGATATACCTGCATATACAAAGAGAACCCTGACTCTTTTTTAAAATTAATTAATTTATTTTAATTGGAGGCTAGTTACTTTACGGTATTGTGATTTTTGCCATACATTGATACGAATCAGCCATGGAGACACCCTGACTCTTAGCTAACAGATTTTTCAATTAGCCAGAATGTTGCATTTTCCAACTAGGTATGTACATTAAGCTTACTGTAAATGTAGTTGCATTTTGCCAGTTTTAAATCTTTTTCCTCATAGAGAGAACAACCATGTTTAGGAAACCATGTCTTAGGAAATAAAAATAAGCTCAGGGAAGGGAATGTGTAATTTTGTCATCTCTTGGTGGCTTAAGCCTAATCTCTCCACCTCTGACCTAGTTTTGACATTTTCTAAGCTCTAGTTTATACAGATGAAATCCATTTTTTAAAACATGGTCTGTAAACAAACCATTCTTTATGAAAAAAGTGAAAGGGCCTCAACACAGGGTCATATTCCTTAATTGAGAGCTTCTATGATGACAGGGAAGATCAAGATTGGTGGGATAGGAGGATGTGGAATTCACTTCCCCCGACAAACACATAAAAAATACATCTACATATGGAACAGTTGTTACTGAAAACCAACTGGATCCTGGAAGAAAAATTCCTATACAACCAAGGTTGTAAGAAAGATCCACATGGAGTTGGGTAAGACAGGAAGAGAAATGTGCCCCAGGGAGGGGACTCTGAGGAAAAGGAAGATTTTAAGGGCAGAGGTACTCCTTGGGGAGTAAATGATTTGAGCAACATATTGGATGCTCCAGTCCTGCGGTCCGACACAGGGAAGACAAATGCTCTTCATTCGTCGGAGGACCAGTGAGACTAACAGGAGGGCTGTTGGAAGCCTGGCCTCCACTCCTGAGGAGTGCACACCCACTTGGTTGCTCCCAAGGCAGGGCAAGGATGGCAGATTGAAACTGCCTGAGCAGAACAAGTGCTCCAGCACCATTTATTATATCATGTCACAGCTCCACAGTGGAGTGATGGTTATTATGGCCAAGGAAAGAGCTTGACTGTTAGTTCCAGAGGTGGCCCAGACCCAAAGTGACGTCTCAGCAGGTCAGGGACAGCCATCACTGGCATTTGCACAGGCAGTGTATCAGAAGAGCCCAAACTCTATGACTGGACCTCCACAGCCTGCACCCCATCACATGCCAAGAACTTCACATGCTGAGAGCCTGCTTGGGTCCTTCTTGTAACAGACTGCTTCCCTCTGGGGCAAGGTGCCATTGCTAGGATGTGGGAGAGCTCACACTTAAAGCTAACAGAAACAGCTCAAATCCGAGCCTCAGGGCTTCTACTACAACAACCTGGGACCCAACCCTGCCCCTTGATAGGGCAGTGATGGCCACTAAGCAGAGGGGAAGCCCTGGCTCACACCTAGTTCAAGCCCTAGCCCCTCCTTCTCCAGCATTACCTCCTACCTAGGTGGTAGCTGCTCACACACTCTGAGGAAAGATGTGACTCCTGTTCACATCAGATCCAAATCTCCCACCAAAGCCACAGAGCACATGCTTTGTGCCCACAAGAGAGCACATGTTCCTAGAAGACACCCCTTCAAGACCTCAATAGGTAACTTTTACCTAATTTCACAGAGAAAGTTAAGCAAAATGAGAAGACAGAGGAATTGATCTCAATTAAAAGTAAGAGAAAACTCTTAAACAACAACAAAGAAAACCACAATGAAACAGAAATAAACAACTTACCAGATAGAGAATTCAAAGCATTAGTAATAAGAATGTCAACTGAGTTAGGGGGAAAAGTAGATGAACATGGTGAGAATTTTAACAAGGAACTAGAAAGTATAAAAGAACCAGTCAGAACTGAAGAATACAAAAACAAATCGAGAAAACATGAGAAGGATGGCAGAGAAATAAGACAGGGAGATCACATCTCTCCCACAAATACATCAAGAATTCATGTGCATTTGGAACAACTCCTACAGTACAGCTTCTGAACACTGGCAGAAGACTTCCAAAAAGGCAAGCCAGTCTCCTTAGAACAAGGTAGGGCAAAAGATAGATACAGGATTTCAGGGCACCTGTGAGCTGGGGAGGGAGTCATAAAGGCAGAGAAGTTTCTGCACACTCAGAAACCCACTCATGGGCAGAATCAGGGGTGAGCCTCAGAACTTCAGAGGGAAATGTAGCATCAGGTGCTCAAAAGGAAAAAAAGAGAGAATTCACAACAGAGATTGTTGCTGACCAGAACTTCCCAGCTGAGAAGCAGGTTGCACGCCTGCATCCGCAGCCTGAGTTTGCTGAGGCTCAGGCTCAGGGATCAGGCCCCAGGTAGGAGACTGGGGTTGGCTGCCATGAGGGCTAATACAATGCAGCTAAGGGAGTCCAGGAAAAAGACTGGGTGTCCTTGCTGGGACACTAACCTCGCACATTCGCAGACAGCATCTGTGTGCCTGGTGGCAGCTGCCAAAACTGGCAAAACCAGCAGAATTAGACATGACTGCAGTCTATGATCCCAGAGTGGGAAACATAAGCCACTGACAACTGCCAAAGCCAGGAAGAGTGCCTGAGGCAGTGGACAAAACGCTGCAATGGCCCTGACCCAGAGGTGGCAGCAGCTATCAGGCTGTGAGCAGGCACAGGTTACTGCCCACACCTTGCTGGGACCCCAAGCAGCTTGGCTCTTCCTAGGGACCCAAGACCCTGGTCCAATTTCTCTGGGAGAGGTCAAGACCCTCCTCAGACTGTAACAACATTTGGCAGGTCTCTATTGTAGCAGGCATTCCCTGGTACATCCCAGGTGTGTCGCCAAACCCCTCTTCACAGTTCCATTGAGCAAGTGAGCCCTCATACTCCTTGGCCTTCACCCCCTCTTGTCTGGGTGGGGAACAGACATCAAAGGGTGGCCTGCAAGCAGAGGCAGGGCCAAAACCAAAGCTGTGCCGCCAAAGAAAAGGAAGGGAATTAACCCCTGCAGCTTCAGGTTCAGTGGGTTAAATCCCTGCAGTTAGCCTGAGATTATGGACTTTGGTAGGAAGTACAATCTGGAGTAAGGCCAAACCTGAGACAGAGCAGATCCCATAATACCCACAACAGGTCCAGAGACCTTCCTAGAAATATTGGAGGGCTTTCTGAGTAAGCAGATTGACTGGAACGTGTGGAGTGGAAAATGGAGGAATCATGAAGGTGTTCCTTTCACTACCACTCTATATATAATTTTCTCTTTTTTTCTTTTTGTTTTTTGTATTCTTTCTATATTATTCCTTTAATCTTTATTTTTCATAACCTACTTTTTCCTTTTTAAAACACTTTATTTTTAATAAATTCATTTCATTTTATTTCCCTATATTTATAGTACCCTTTAGTTCTATTGCATTTTCCCCAGGTTTTTGATTTTGTATTCTTGCTAGTCTAGTCTTTAGTATTCATTTTCACTTATGGGTTTGTTTATTGACTTGATTGCTCTCTTCTTTTTTGACTCCTGTTTTTATCCTTTTCTTTTTTCTCTTCTCTCTTTGTAAGACTGTGAGTCTCTTTGCATTTTCTCAGCTGTTGAATGTTGCTTTCACCAATGGAGTCTTGTCTTCTGTGCTATGTGGCATGTAGTCTTGGTGCTATAGTAAGGGGTTTAGCCTGAACTCCCGAGGTGGGAGACCTGAATCCAGGACTTTGGACCACCAGAGTACTCCCAACCCCATGAAACATTAATCAGTGAGAGATCTCCCAAAGGCCTCAATTTAAACACTAGGACCAAGCACCATCCAAAGATGAGCAAGCTTCAGTGCTGGATGCCCCATGCTGGTCCTTCAGCAAAGCAGGAAAAGAACCCTAAACATTATCAGACAAGCTGACCAAAGCCATACCAAACCTACAGACACCCCAAAATACACTACTGGACATGGCACTGCCCTTCAGAGACACACGATCCAGCTCCATCCACCAGGACACAGACACAGTTCCCCTCAACCAGGAAACCTTCATAGGGCACTGGTCTAATCCCACCCACTGAGGGAAGACTCCACAATTAAGAGGAACTATGACCTTCATCCTGGAGAAAGGAGACCCCAGATTCAGTAAAGTAAACAAAATGAAAAAACAGACAAACATGCAGCAAGTGAAAGAACGTGGTAAAAACCCACAAGACTAAACAAATGAAGAGGAAATAGGCAATCTACCTGACAAAGAATTCAGAGTTTCGATAGTAAAGGTGATCCAAAATCTTGGAAATGAAATGGAGGCACAGATACATAGACTGGAAGCACGGATCTAGAAGACACAAGAAATGTTTAACAAGGACCTAGATGAAATAAACAATAGACAACCAGCAATGAACAACATAATAACTGAGGTTAAAAATAACACTAAGGGGAACCAGTAGCAGAGTAATTGAGGCAGAAAAATGAATAATTGAACTGGAAGAGAGAATGGTGGAAATAAATGAAGCAGAGCAGAATAAGAAAAAAAGAATTAAAAAGTGAGGACAGTCCCAGAGACCTCTTGGACGATATTAAGTGTGTCAACATTCAAATTATAGGGGTCCCAGAAGAAGACAAAATGGCATGAGAAAATATTTGAGGAGACTATAGTCGAAAGCTTCCCTAACATGGGAAAGGAAATAGCCACCCAAATTCAGGAAGCACAGAGTCCCATACAAGATAAACCCAAGGAGAAACACACCAAGATATATTAATCAAACTAATAAAAATTAAACACAAAGAACATATTAAAAGCAGAAAGGGAAAAGCAACAAATAAATTACAAGGGGATCCCCAAAAGACTAACAGCTAATATTTCAACAGAAACTCTGCAGGCCAGAAGAGAGTGGCAGGATATACTTAAAGTGATGAAACAAAAAAACCTGCAAGGAAGTTTACTCTATCCAGCAACGATCTTGTTCAGATTTGAAGGAGAAATCCAAAGCTTTACAGACAAGCAAAAGTTAGGAGAATTCAGCACACCAAACCAGCTTTACAACAAATACTAAAGTAACTTCTCTAGACAGGAAACACAAGAGAAAGAAAAGGCCTACAAAAACAAGTACAGAACAATAAGATAAATGGTAATGTTGTTGTTCAGTAGCCAAGTCATGTCTGACTCTTGGGGACCCCATGGACTGCAGCACACCAGGCTTCGCTGTCCCTCACTATCTCCCAGAGTTTGCCCACATTCATGTCCATTGATTCTGTAAGGCCATTCAACCAACTCATCCTCTGTCACCATCGTCTCCTTCTGCCTTTAGTCTTTCCCAGCATCAGGGTCTTTTTCAATGAGTTATCTGTTCACATCAGATGGTCAAATTATTGGAGCTTCAGAAGGTGTCCAATAATACCATGTGTAACAATAATTACCTAAAATGTAGATAAATGCTCCAACCAAAAGGCAGATTGACTAAATGGATACAAAAACAAGACCCCTATACAAGCTGTCTACAAGAGACCTCCCTCAGACCTAGAGACTCATATAGACTGAGGGTGAGGGGCTCAAAAGAGATACTCCATGCAAATGGAAATTAAAGCGGGAGTAACAATTCTCATATCAGATAAAATAGACTTTAAAATAAAGATTGTCAGAAGAGACAAGGAAGGGCACTACATAGTGATCAAGGGATCATTCCAAGAAGAAGACATAACAATTATAAATGTATGTGTACCCAACATGCTGCTGCTGCTGCTAAGTCGCTTCAGTCATGCTCGACTCTATGTGACCCCATAGACGGCAGCCCACCAGGCTCCCCCGTCCCTGGGATTAGGAGTACCTCAATATACAAGACAAATGCCAACAACTATTAAAGAGGAAATTGACACACAATAATAGTGGGGGACTTTAGCAACCCCCTCATACCAATGGACAGATCATCCAGACAGAAAGTGAATAAAGAAACACAAGATCTGAATGGTACATTAGACCAATTGGATCTAATTGATATCTACAGGCATTTCATCCCCAAACAGTGGATTTCACTTTTTTTCCCCGAGTGCACAGGAAACATTCTCTAGGATAGATCACATCATGGGTCACAAATCAAGCCATGGTAAATTTTGAAAAAAATTGAAATCATTTCAAGCATATTTTATGACCACAACTCTTTAGGATTAGATATCAAATACAGGAAGAAAACTATAAAACACAACAGATGGAGGCTAAACACCATGCTTCTCAATAACTAAGAGGTTACTGAAGAAATCAAAGAGTAGATTAAAAAAAAAATACCTAGAAGCAAATGACAATGAAAACATGATAACTCAAAATTAATGGGATGCCCTAAAACCAGTGCTATGAGGGAAGTTTATAGCAATATGAGCCTACCTCAAGAAACAAGAAAAACATCAAATAAACAACCTAACCTTACACCTAAATCAACTAGAAAAAGAAGGAAAAAAAAAAAACCATAGTAGAAGGAAATAAATCACGAAGATCAGAGTAGAAAAAATTGAAAAAGAAATGAAGGAGACAATAGCAAAGATCAGTAAAACTAAAAATCTGGTTCTTTGAGAAGATAAACAAAACTGACCATTAGCCAGAGTCATCAAGAAACTATGGGAGAAGACTCAAGTCAATAAAATTAGAAATGAAAAGGAGGAGTTACAACAGACAATGCAAAAACAAAAGGATCATAATAGACTACTACATGCAACTATATGCCAATAAAATGGACAATCTCATAGAGGTGGGCAAATTCTTAGAAAAGTATAATCTTTCAGAGCCAAGCCAGAAAGAAATAGAAGATATGGACAGGTCAATCATAAGCACGGGAATTGAAATTATAATAAAAAAATCTTCCAACAACAAAAGCTCAGGGCCAGATGGCCTCATAGGTAAATTCTAACAAAATTTTAGAGAGTATAGGGCTAACAGTATAGGGCTAGCACCTATACTGTTCCAGCTCTCCCAGAAAATTGCAGAGGAAGGAAATCTCACAAACTCATTCTGTGAAGCCACCATCACCCTGGTACCAAAATAGGACAAAGATGCCACACACAAAAAAGATAAATACAGGGCAATTTCACTGATGAATATAGATGTAAAAGTCCTCAACAAAAGTTTAGCAAATAGAATCCAACAATACATTGAAAGGCTCATGCATCATGATCAAATGAGCCTCATCCCAAGGATGCTAGGATTCTTCAGTATATGCAAATCAAACAATGTGATACACCATATTAACAAATTGAAAGATAAAATCCACATAGTCATATAAATAGATACAGACAAAGCTTTTGACAAAATTCAACACCAATTTATAATAAAAACTCTCCAGAAAGTAGGCACAGAAGGAACCTACCTCAACATAATTAAGACCATATATGATAAAACCACAGCAAACGTTATTCTCAACAGTGAAAAATAAAAAGCATTTCCTTTAAGATCAGGAATATGACAGGGGTACCCACTCTCACCACTGTTATTCACCATAGTTTTGAAAGCCCTAGTCACATCATTCAGAGAAGAAAAAGAAATAAATCCATTTTGGAAAAGAAGAAGTAAAACTCACTGTTTGCAAATGGCAAGATACTATACAGAGAAAACCCTAAAGATTCCACTGGAAAATTGCTAGAGCTAATAAATGAATATAGTAAAGTTGGAGAATATAAAATTAATACACAGAAATCACTTGTATGCCTATACACTAACAATGAAAAATGAGCAAAATTAAGGATACAATTCGATTTACTGTTGCAGCAACAACAACAAAAATACCTGGGAATAAACCTACCTAAAAAGACAAAAGACCTGTATGAATAAAACTATAAGATACTGCTGAAAAAACTCAAAGATGACACGGATGGAGAGATATACCATGTTTGTGGATTGGAAGAATCAATTTTGTGAAAATGACTTTTATCCAAAGCAATCTATAGATTCAATGTAATCTCTATTAAACTACCAGTGTTATTTTTCACATAACTAAATAAAAAAATTTTACAGTTCATGTAGAAACACTAAAGACCCTGAATAGCCAAGCAAACTTGAAAAAGAAAACAGGAGCTGAAGGAATCAACCTTCCTGACTTCAGACTATACTACAAAGCTACAGTTATCAAAACAGTATGGTATTGGCTCAAAAACAGAAATACAGACCAATGGAGCGAGATAGAAAGACCACAGATAAAACCACGTACCTATGAACACCTTGTCTTTGACAAAGGAGGCAAGAATATACAATGGATAAAAGACAGCCTCTTCAATACACAGTGCTGGGAAGACTGGACAGCTACACGTTAAAAAATGAAACTAGAATAACTCCTAACACCATACACAAAGATAAATTGTAAAAATGGATCCAAAGCTTAATGTAAGGCCTAAAGCTCCTAGAGGAAAACAGGCAGTACATTCCTTGACATAAATCACAGCAAGATCCTCTATGACCCACTTCATAGATTAATGGAAATAAAAATAAGTGGGGTCTAATTAAACTTAAAAGCTTTTGTACAGCAAAGGAAACTACAAACAAGGTGGAAAGACAACCCTCAGAATGGGAGGAAATAATACCAAGTGAAACAATTGGCAAAGGATTAATCTCAAAAATATATAAGCAGCTCATGAAGCTCAATACCAGAAAAACAAACAACCCAATAAAAAAGTGGGAAAGAAACCTAAACAGACATTTCTCCAAAGAAGACATACAGATAGCTAAAAAACACATGAAAAGATTCTCAACATCACTCATTAGAAAAATGCAAATTAAAACTACAATGAGATATCTCCTCATACCAGTCAGAATGGCCATTATTAAAACAATCTACAAACAATAAATGCTGGTGAGGGTTTGGAGAAAAGGGAACCCACTTGCACTCTTGCTGGAAATGTAAACTGTTACAGCCACTATGGAGAACAGTGTGGGATTCCTTACAAAGAAAAAAAAAAGAAAACTAGGAATAAAGCTACCATATGACCCAACAATCCAACTACTGGGCATATACACTGAGAAAACCATAATTGAAAAAGACACAGGTACCCCAGTGTTTATTACAGTACTATTTATAATTGCTGGGACATGGAAGCTACCTAGATGTTCATCAACAGGTGAATGAATAAAGAAGTTCTGGTACATATATATAATGGAGTATTGTTGGTGGCTGTGATTTAGTCATTAAGTTGTGTCCAACTCTTGCGACCCATGGACTGTTCAGCCAAAAAAAGGAACACATTTGAGTCAGTTATAACAAGGTAGATGAACCTAGAGCCTATTATACAGAGTAAAGTTAGAGAAAAACAGATATCATATACTAACACATATATATGGAATCTAGAAGGATGGTACTTATGAACCTATTTGCAGGGCGGCAGTGGAGGTGCAGAATTAGCAAACAGATTTGTGGACACAGTGGGGGAAGGAAAAAGAGGGACATGTTGAGAGAGTAACATTGAAACCTATAATACCATATGTAAAATAGACAGCCAGTAGGAATTTGCTGTATGATACAGGGAGCTCAAACTCTGTGCTCTGTGACAATCTGGAGGGATCAGATGGGATGGGAGGTGGGAAAAGGGTTCAAGAGAAGGGACATATGTATACCTATGGCTCATTCATGTTGATTTACGGCAGAAAGTAACACAATACTGTAAAGCAATCATCCTCTAATTACAAATAAATTTATTTTTAAAAGTACATAAAAAGGATCAAGAACAGACCAGATAATACAGAAAAATGCATAAGTAATCCAGAAGATAGAGTGATGGAAATCACCCAATCAAAATTGCAATAAGAAAAACAAATTTTAAAACATGAGCCCTGTTTAAGAGATCTCTGGGATAAATGAGACATGCCAAAATTTGCATTATAGGAGTCCCCAAAGGAAGAGAGGGAGAGATGGAGATTAAAAATGTATTTGATGAAATTATGGCTGAAAAATTCCCAAACCTGAAGAAAGATTCAGGTATACAGGTACAGAAAGCACAGAGGATCCCCCAAAAGATGAATACAAACAGATGCACACCAAAATATGTCAAAATGGCAAAAGCTGAGGGGGGAATTCTAAAGGCAACAAATGAAAATGCCATATAAAAGACTGTAAGGCTATCAGCTGATTTTCTTTTTTTTTAATTTTTGGGCCAGAAGGGCATGGCGTAATATATTCAAAGTGCTGAAAGAGAAAAAAACATGCAACCTAGGATACTCTTACTTATCAAGATTATTTAAGGAGAGATAAGGAACTTCTCAGACAAGCAAAAACCTACCCTAACAAATGTTAAAGGGTGTTCTCTTAGTGGAAAAGGCTGTATCAAGAAGTAAGGATCTAAAAAAAAAAAAAAAGAAGAAGTAAGGATCTATAGCAAAAGAAAATATCCTACTAGTAAAGGCAAATATATAGTAAAGACTGAGGATCAACCACTTCAGTAATCTGGCACCAAGGTTAAATCAAAAAAAAAAAAAAATGTGGAAGCAACTCTAATGAATAATGAATAGGTATTTACACACAAAGATGTGAAATATGATATCAAAAAATAGTGAATAAATACACAGGAAGATGTGAAATACAGTATCAAAAAACAAAATGTTGGGGAAGGGAGTAAACATTTCCTTGGAATGTGTAAATGACTGCCAATTTAGAACAAGTAGATATAAGTTTAGGTCAACATGGTACTTCCTTGTGAAACCATTGTGGTTACCCAATGGTAACCACAAATCAAAAACCCACAGTAGATACACATAAACTGGAGAAAAGGGAAAATAAACATACCACTAATGAAGATCATCAAACTACAAGGGAAGAAATTGAAAGAAGAAGAAAACACAGAACTGGAAAACACTTAATAAATTGGCAATAAGTACATGCCTATTGCTAACTACTTTGGATGTCAGTGGACCAAATGCACAATTAAAAACATAGGGTGGCTGATCGAATTAAAAGAGAAAAATAATACTCATCTATATGCTGCTTACTTAGCTCACTTCAGAGCTAAGACACACACAGAGAGTGAAGGTGAGGGATTTCCATCCCTCATGCCACAAAGGATGAAAAGTTCATCTATTTCATGCAATAAGGAAGTGACAGGAAAGTGGAGGTAGCTATGCTCATATGAGATAAAAAAATTACTTAAAGACAAAGGCCAAAAGAAAAGACAAAAGAAGGGTGTTATATGATGATAAAGGGATCAATACAAGAAGAAGATATTACACTCATTAATATATATGACCCAATACAGGCACATCTAAATATATAAAGCAGTTGTTAACAAACATACATGGAGAAGTTGACAATAATACAATAATACAAGGAGACTTTGACACCCCACTGACATCAATGGATAGATTATCCATACAGGAAGTCAACAAGTCAGCAGAGGTTCTAAATGATACAGTATATCTGTTGAACTTAATAGAGATCTACCAAACATTGCATCCCCAAAAAGCAGAATACACATTCTTCTCAAGTGCACATGGAATGACCTGCAGGATAGACTACTTGCTAGACCACAAAACAAGTCTCAGTAAATTTAATACTAAAGAAAGTATATTAAGAAATGTCTTCTAATGACAACAGTATGAAACTGGAGATCAATTAAAGAAAAATGAGAAAAGCACAACCATTGTGGAGACTAAATAACATGCTAGTAAAAAATCAATAGGTTGATGAAGAAATCAGGGGGACAATCAGAAAATACCTCAAGACAAATTAAAATGGAATACATTTCAAAATCTATAGGATGCAGCAAAAACAGGTCTAAGGGAAAACTTTATAGCAATGAAGGTCTACCTCAGGAAACAAGAAAGATCTCAAATAAGCAACCTAACCTACCATCCTAAAAAAAAAATATATATATATATATATATATATATGAAAAGAACAACAACAAAGCCCAAAGAGAAATAATAAAATAGAGACCAAAAAGCAAACAAATGAAAACAATAGAAGAATAGAAACCGAGATCTGCTTTTTTTAAAGGCAAAATTGATAAAACTTTAGCCAGGATCATCACAAAGAAAAAAGAGAGGACTCAAAACAAGAACAAAAGAAGGGAAATAACACCGCAATACCAAGAAGCAATTATATGCCAGCAAATTGGACAACCTAGAAGAATAGGGCAAATTTCTAGAAACCTACTATCAAGCAAAACTGAATCAAAAAGATATAGACAATATGAACATGGCATTTATTCCAGGGATACAAGAATGGTTCAATATCCAAAAATTGATCAATGTGACCACTTTTACAAAAGGAAAGATAAAAATCACATGATCATCTCAATAGATGCATAAAAAAAATTTGACAAAATCCAACATCACATTCTGTGATATATTTGATTACTCCTCCATCTTATTTCTAACAAATTGTGTTATTCATCACGCAGCCAGTTTTTTAAGTGAGAGGGTTTTGTGTGTGTGTGTGTCCCTATGGTATTCATGTGGTTATAAGTATTTGTTTGTAGCATTCTAAGGATAAAAATAAATTTTAAAATGAAAATTTCAGTACTAGCATGTCACTATTTCTACATAGTTGGGCCACTTTCAAGGCTTAAAGTGAGTAGGATCCCATAAATGAGTTTGTCAGTGTAATTAGAATGTTAATAATGCTTGACAGTTTTGGGTCTTTGAATAAGGAATGTACTCTTCTGGAGGTTCTTCTGTATATTCTCTAAGTATAGAAATCCTCAACTATCATAGTAGCTATGAAAAGCTACTCATTTACTTCATTAATGTGGTTTCTGTGAGTTTTTACTGTGATTATAATTCTTCACATGTACTTATACTCCCATTACTTTACTGTGCTTGGCAACCCAAGCATGACATTCCTCACTGAATTTTCATTGAGTTACTTACACTCATATTTTATGTGAAGTAAGTATTTTCCTGAACTTGTATTTTAATTGGTATTATATTGTCATAACCACCAACTTTATTGCTATTTCCATGTAGAACAAGCCCCTTTAATGTTTTGTTGGCCTGATTGCAGGATGATCCCTTTAATTTGCTTTATATTATGATATTATTTCAATGTACGTCTCATTTCATACCATATCTTGCTGTACAAAGGATTTAGAATGTTGTCAAAAGATGCATTAAAATATAACAAGTTAAAATTTAAGACTGAATGTGAAATAAGGGAAAAAAAAAGGTAAGGTAATAAAAAGATAGAACCTTGAGTGAAGCTAAGGAAATTGCAGTTTTAGGCACTGTTTTTCTTGTTTTTAAAGGGACAGATACATGGCCTTGGGCTTTGTAGCACCCATTTTGCAGGAGTCTGTGCTACATTACACAGTATCCTTAATATAAGAGCAAACCATCTACTTCTCTTCTGTACTTTGGTCAGTGTTTATTAATTGTTTGAAAAGAGTCAGTTGATCATACATAGAAGAGTAGTTATAATGTATATGTAAGTTATGAAAAGTACCTCTTGTACCTCCTGTGTACTTTGTGCATAGTCAAAAAATAGAACATTACCATTTCCTTTGAAGCCCCCAATATGCTCTTTTCCAACTGCATTCTTCTCCTTTCCCCTCATTAGATGTAATCAGTATCTTAAACTTCACAGTTATTCCTTGAGGTTTTAAGGTTTTTATATTATTTACATACAAAGTAAAAAATACTGAAAGCATCATGTGCATGTTTTTTGTGACCTTGCTTCTTGTCCACAGCATTGTTTGAGCTTCCTCCATGTTGAAGTTTGTACCATAGTTCCTTTGTTTTCCCTTATGTGAGCATGCACTCTTTATTCCCTTTGCTATCAATGTTCCAATTTGTGTCTCCAGGTTCATGTCCTCCTTATGTATGTCTTACATAAGTCCCGACATGTGAGACTTTCTCTAGGCTCTATAATTATCAAACAGTTGTGTCATATGTGCATATTCAGCTTTGCTAGACAATGTGAAATTATTTTCCAAAATTGTTATACTATTTTATAGTCCAGCTAGTATAATTGGAACTCTCGAGCTTCATATCCTGATAATACTTGGTCTGACTCTTTAATATTTGCCCATCTATGGTGGATGATTTATGCATTCTTTATAAAGGTATTGTGAGGCTAGAAGAGGTGAATTTCCTGCTCACTGGATCAAAATCACTAATGTTGATAACCTGCTTAGATAAAGAATTTAGAACATTTTTCAAACGTTTTCAGTTATTATTTTCTCAGTTAACACAGAAATCAGTAATTACTTGGCACTGTACCTAGTATGTGCCGAGATACGTGGTCTGCTCTTGGAGACCTTATGTGTCCTATTAGGGTGTGGGCCAGCTGGGCTGCAAATGCTGTGCAGGAGGTGTCAGGTGCTGAGATGGGGATTAATACAGGAAACACACTTCAGGAGGTGTGTCAGAGACAGCGTCTCACACAAGTGAATTTAGTTGAGACATAATGAGTAGGAAGAGATTAGCTGGGAGATGTAACTACAGTTGACTCTTGAATAGCACAAGGGTTCATTTGCATTCACCTTATAGTCAGCCCTCTGTATCCATGGATCCTCTGCATCTATGAATTCAACAAACCAAGAAAGTGTAGTACTGAAGTATTTGCTGTTGAAAAAGTCTTCATGAAAGCGGACTCATGCAGTTCAAACCTGTGTGTCCAGGGTCAACTGTACTGTGTGTGGGGTGGTTGGCAGAAGGAGAAGGGACATTTCAGGCCAGAAGGGAACTGCATGCACAAGGAACTTGAGGCAGAGTAAAAACCCACATGTTTATGAATTGTAAGAAGCCCTATATGGTGGACGGCAGAGGCTGGGTTTGGAATATTGTGGTAAGAGATGAGGTTGGAGATTAAGAGCAAGCCAGACCATATAGAACCTTCAAGGAGGGTAAAAAGTGTAAATTCACACTTAACTGCAATGAAAGGCTGGTGAAGGGTTTGAAATGGAGGGGGTGGGGGAGGGTGACATGATATAGTTGAGCTGTTAAGAAGACTTTTGCTGATATCTGAAGAATGAACTGAATGACCTCCTGTTGAAGCATGTAAGAAAATTGATCATACTAACTGCCAGGTTTGCTGTACAAGGAAAATAGGCCTTAGAAACTCAGAAAAGGGAGAGATCACTGTGGAGGGAGCCACCAGCAAAGGCTTCCAGGGGCAGCTGTCAGTTCAGTGTGGACCTGGAAGCATGGGTAGAAGTTAGACAGCAGAGAATAGGGAAAGCATTCCAAGCAGAACAGAACAGCGTAGACCTCTGGATAGAACAGAGAAGGGGTGGAAGGTGAATTTAGAGAGAGGGAAAGCTGTTCTCGAATATCTTCCTTACTAGTGGAGTAGTAAACTGATAGGCTTTGTGGCTTCATGAAGATGTAGCTGAGACAGCTCTAGTTTAGAAGATTTCACTAGGAATACAGTTTCTTTATGAATAGCACCACTTCATCTTTGATTGTGGACTGACTTTGTTGGCCCTGGATTACTATCTTATGGCACTTCACTAAGTCACATGGTTGATTTTAGTTTGTCACTGGGTTTTTGTATAGAAGAACCAATTCTGTTTATATAACCTAAGAAGTAATTGGGCTTCCCTGGTGACTCAGACCGTAAAGAATGTGTCTGTAATGCAGAAGACCCAGGTTCTATCGCTGGATCAGGAAGATCCCCTGGAGAAGGGATCTTCTCCACTCCAGTTTTCTTGCTTGGGGAATTCCGTGGACAGAGGAGCCTGGTGGGCTACAATCATGGGGTCACAAAGAGTTACACACGTGAGTGACTAACACTTAAGAAGTAATTAGACAAGTGCAGGTTTAGCTAATAAAGGCACTTCTTTTACTCCCTCAAGGTTTTCATCTTTTTTACAATAGTGGGAGGAAGTGGTTGAGCCAACATGCATCAGCAGGGTCAAGTCAAGTCTGTTGTTTTGAAGGATTGTAAGGTTCTATTCAGTACAAATCCTTCTGTTTTATCATCCAAAACCCTTCCCCTCCATATCTCACCTTTTATTCAATGTCCATACTCCTTCCTAGATCTGCTCCTAAGTTGGAAATAGCCGGACCACCTGGTATTTCATCCTGGATTCTGTCTTGATTCATTTATGCGAAGAGCTGGGAGTGGTGTGTGGTCCGTTCAGTCTTTTGTCAAAGTCCAGCTGTATAACAATGTGTGCTTTCTTCAGTCTCCTTAACTTACCCGCTTTTTCCTCAGCGTCTTTATACCTGTATAATCTCTTGAATTTAACAATTTAATATATATTACTTTTACTCGCAAAACCTGATAGCTATCTCTCCTCCAGAATGATAAATTTCTCTTTGACTGATGCTCCTCAGCCCCTTCCACCTTTAACAAGTGCTTCTAAATTTACTCCTGTAAAAGCCCACTGCTGCATTTTTGCCCATCTTCTGATTTGGCTCAGTACCCCCATCATACCTCGTTAAGTTATCCTCCTGGGGCACGGAGTGGTGCCGCCCGTATAACAGCTGTCATCAGTCCTTGCTTAGCTTCCCATACCTCTTCTCAGGTGACCCAAGCTATTTTGGTACCTGCCAGAGTCAGCGATTCAGAGGGACCCTTTAAGTGCCCAGTGTATGCCCAGTGTAACACTGTGCCTGGCTTCTGGGAGGCCTGCACTCTTGGGAGAAGAGGGTTTATACATGTGAGGAGTGAGCCAATAATGCAAGACTGGCTTCACCAAGTGGTCAGTCATCTGTGTTGAGCAGCCCAGCCTGGGCATTTGCAGGACTGTGGTTCTTGCTACCACCATCCCCCATCCTCATAGCTTATGGGCAGTGAGCTGCAAAAACTGAAGAAATTTAAAGTGAGTTTTCCACTGGAAAGGGTTTTAGACTCTGATGTGGCTTATGAGGAACTGCTATGAATACAGATGTAAAGGAAAAATATAGTAAACCGTGAAGACTGATTATTAAGAAGAGAGGAGGATTTAATCTCATTATAACATTTTATTATAAGGACTCATTCTCTATAATGAAGCAGTATCTGTGATGACCTGTAGAAAAAGCTTTTTGCTGTTCTGATTACAATAAACTTTGCAGTGAATACTTCCTCTGATTCTTTTTCATTTAACAGCCTTTTGTCATTAGAAGTAACTTGTGTTCTGAGCTACAGATGGGTTTCTGGGAGACAGGCTACTACAGTGACTCAGAATGTTCTAGTGCACCTTCCCTTTTAAACTCAATATTTACTGCCCTCAGGGAACTCTCAGTGGGGAGGTGGGGACCCTGGACTGCAGGTCTGATGTCCTTGAGGCAGGAGCCCAGTACCTTGTACAGTGCCTGATACGCAAAAAGTGCTCAGTAAGAATTCACCTTTTTGTTGTTGTTTGGAAATAATTTCAACTTCTATAAAAGTTGAAATGCAGTACAGAGATCACCCGGGTACTTACTACCCTGGTTCAGATGCACTTACTGTTTTGTTGCGTGTGCATGCTCATGTACAAGTCTCTCCCTGCCTCTCCCTGTATACAGGCGGGTTGTTTCCACTTTGGGGTTATTATAAACAATGATGCTGTGCACATTCACATACAAGTCTGTGCATGTGTATACTTTTTCACTTCTCTTGGATAGATACTTAGCAATGGAATCATGATGCATTTATGTTTCTTTGTGCTGCTGCTGCTGCTAAGTCACTTCAGTAGTGTCCGACTCTGTGAGACCCCATAGATGGCAGCCCATCAGGCTCCCCTGTCCCTGGGATTCTCCAAGCAAGAACACTGGAGTGGGTTGCCATTTCCTTCTCCAGTGGGTGAAAGTGAAAAGTGAAAGTGAAGTCGCTCAGTCGTGTCTGACTCTTAGCGACCCCATGAACTGCAGCCTACCAGGCTCGTCCGTCCATGGGATTTTCCAGGCAAGAGTACTGGAGTGGGGTGCCATTGCCTTCTCTGTGTTTCTTTGTAAGAAGCTCCTAAATTCTTTTCTAAAGTAGCTGTACTGTTTTACTTTCCTACTGGCAATGTATGAGGGTTCCAATTCCTCTATGTTCTCACTAATGTGTTACTGTCTGTCTTTTTAATGACAGACATCCTAATGGGTAAAGAAGTATGTCATTATTTTAATTCATATTTCCGTAATGACTAATGATGTTGAACTTTTTTTTTTTTCCATGTGTTTATTGACCGTTTGTATATCTTCTTTGTTAAAATGTCTATTCAAGTATTTTGCCCATTTTCCTTTGGGTTTTTTGTTATTTTCTTTTTAAAGTTATTTTTATATTCTAGATGTGAGTCCTTGTTAGATATATGATTTTCAGGTATTTTTTTGTGACTTTTCATTTTCTTAATGCTTTCTTTTGATGTACAAAAGTTTTAAAGTTTGATGAAGTGCAATTTATCATTTTTTTCTTTTATGTTTCATACTTTTGATGATTCTAAGAAAACTTTGAATAATCCAAGACCATAGAGATATTTTCTGATGTTTTCTTACATAGTTTATATTTATGATCCATCTTAAGTTAATTTTTGTGTAAAATGTGAGGCAAGGGTCCAAATTAATCTTTCTGTAAGTGGTTATCCAATTGTCCAAGTGCCACTTGCTGAAAACAATATTCTTTCCACATTAAATTGCCTTGACACCTTTGAAAAGAATCAGTTTAACTATAAGAATTTATTTGTATACGTTCAGTTGACATTCACCTTTTTGAAGAAAACTGTGTTTCCCCACAGCTTTTTTTTGTAAATAAACAAATCCAAAATGAAGAACACTATTATGTTTTTTCATAATTAGATTCAGGTTGTGGCTCAGATGGTAAAGCATCTGCCTACAATGCAGGAGACCCGTGTTCAATCCCTGGGTTGGGAAGATCCTCTGGAGAAGGAAATGGCAACCCACTCCAGTACTCTTGCCTGGAAAATCTCATGAATGGAGGAGCATGGTAGGCTACAGTCCATGGGGTCACAAAGAGTCAGACACGACTGAGCAATTTCACTTGGTCACTTGGCTGGGACCAGATGCCATGATCATGATCTTAGTTTATACATTCCTGGCCAGGGTACTAAATAAGCTATATTGGATCCTTCTGAGATCATTACATTTAGAAGTACTTGATGTCCACCTGTCCTACATTGGTGGGGTAATTTTGGTCACCTGGTCAAGATGTCCAATTTCTCCACTGTATAGTTACTATTGGAAAAATCTTGCTTCTCATAAAATACTTTCCTGTACACATAGCATCCATTGATAATTCTTGCCTAAATTAGTCTTTCCTGGGATGGTTGCAAAATGATTTTTCCAGACCTACCCACCTGCACTTTGCACGTTGAACAGTCATCACTAGACATTCTGCTGTTGGCAAGAGCTCTCCCTTTTCTACCATTTATATACTTCTCCATCTGTTTATGATTGGTGTGGACTGAAGGATTACTGTTTTTTTCAGTAGTTTATAATTCATTACAATCCTTAATTATTTTGGTGCTCAAATGAGCAGATTTGACTAAATGGACATTATTTGTGTTGAAGGTTTATATAAGTTGCATGAAACTGAGTAGACTCTTGTTGAGTCACAGTACAGTTTCATATCCAGAAATAGTCTAACATCCAGTAGTCAGAAATCATCTGATATTTAAACACTGATACCAGTGAAAATAATTTAAACCTTTGCTGAAGTTTCTTAAACAAGAACCAAAGGAAAATTCCTACCATGATACACAGTGCCACTTACCATATGCTGCTTCCCTGTCTGTCTTCACTTGCCCCACAGATCATGTCTCACCAACTGATCCCCCATCTCTTCCCTGTCAAAGCTCGTGCTTTCGTGTCTTCTGTCTCTATGTCCTTTTTACCTTGAACTTCTCTGTCTTCAAAACTCTGCCCATTTTTTATTTGGTGGCTTGTGTTTTGATGTTAAGTTGTGTGAGTTCTTTGTACATCTTGGATAGTAACCCCTTGTTAGATATATTGTTTGCAGATATCTTCTTTCATATGATAGGCTGCCTTTTCATTTTGTTGATGGTTTCTTTCACTGTGTGAAAACTTTCTGACTTCATGTAGTCCTATTTGTTCACTGTTCCTTTTGTTTTCCTTGCCTGAGAAGACAGATCCAAAAAAACAAAATTGCTAAGATTGATGTCAAAAAGTGTACTAAAGCCTCTTTTTTAAAATAACAGCTTTATTTAGATACAATTTACATATTACTCCATTCAGTCTTTTAAAATATATAATTCAGTAGTTTGTAGTAAATGCAGAGTTGTATAGCCATCCCCATTCTATAGTTTCAGAATATTTTCATCATCTCTAGGAGAAACCTCATATTCTTTAGCAGCCACACCCTACCCTCTTGACCCCAGCCCCTGCCAACCACTAAATTTGACTTCTGTTTCTATGGATTTACCTATTCTAGACATTTCATATAAATGAATTCATTAAATATATAAACTTTTGTGCCTGGCTTCATTTACTCAGCATAATGTATTAAAGGTTCATGTTCTTAGTACTTCATGTTGTTATTACTTTTTATGTCTATGTAATATTCCATTGTTGGCATATACTGGATTTTGATTATCCATTGATCAGTAGATGGACATTTGGGGTTTTTTTTTTACTTCTTTGGATATTATCAATAATGCTATTTGTGTACAAGCTCTTGTGTGTGTATATGTTTTCATTTTTCTTGAGTATATGCCTAAGAGTGGAATTGCTGAGTTGAGTGGTAACTCTCTGTTTAATCATTTGAGAAATTGCCAGGCTGTTTTCCACCGTGGCGTTACACTTTGACAGCAGTGTATGAGGATTCCAGTTTCTCCACATACCTGCCAATACTGTTATTATCTGACACTTTAATTCTAGCCACCTTTGTGCCTAGAATTTTTGATTTGCATTTCCTTAAAGACTAATAATGTTGCTTTGTATGGTGGTTGTCCTTATTACACATAGACACTTTAAGTTCAGAACTTTGAGAGCATAGCAAAAGTAGCAACTAATTTTGACTGATCTATCATGAAGGTTATTTCAAATCGTAAAAGATGATGCTGTTAAAGTACTGTACTCACTATGCCAGCAAATTTGGAAAACTCAGCAGTGGTCACAGGACTGGAAAAGGTCAGTTTTCATTCCAATTTCAAAGAAAGGCAATGACAAAAATGTTCAAACTATCGCACAATTGCATTCACCTCACATGCTAGCAAAGTAATGCTCAAAATTCTCCAACCCAGGCTTCAACAGTACACGAACCATGAACTTCCAGATGTTCAAGCTGGATTTAGAAAAGGCAGAGGAATCAGAGATCAAATTGCCAACAGCCACTGGATCATCAAAAATACAAGAGAGTTCAAGAAAAACATCTACTTCTGCTTTATTGACTATGCCAAAGCCTTTGACTGTGTAGATAATAACAAACTGTGGAAAATTCTTAAAGAGATGGGAATACCAGACCACCTTACCTGCCTCCTGAGAAATCTGTATGCAGGTCAAGAAGCAACAGTTAGAACTGGACATGGAATGACAGACTGGTTCCAAATTGGGAAAGGAGTACATCAAGGCTATATATTGTCACCCTGCTT
>NW_011494691.1:594300-633646 GCF_000754665.1 Bison bison bison | reverse complement strand
TAGAACTGGACATGGAATGACAGACTGGTTCCAAATTGGGAAAGGAGTACATCAAGGCTATATATTGTCACCCTGCTTATTTAACTTATATGCAGAGTACATCATGTAAAATGCTGGACTGGATGAAGCACAAGCTGGAATCAAGATTACCAGGAGAAATATCAATAACCTCAGGTATGCAGATGACACCACCCTTATGGCAGAAAATGAAGAAGAACTAAAGAGCCTCTTGATTAAAGTGAAATAGAGTGAAAAAACTGGTTTAAAACTCAACATTCAAAATACAAAGATCATGACATCTGGTCCCATCACTTCATGGCAAATAGATGGGGAAACAATGGAAACAGTGACAGACTTTGTTTTCTTGGGCTCTAAAACCACTGCAGATGGTGACCACAGCCAGAAATGAAAAGAAGCTTGCTTATTGGAAGAAAAGCTATGACCAACCTCAACAGTGTATTAAAATGCAGAGACATTACTTTGGCAACAAAGGTCCATCTATTCAGAGCTATGGTTTTTCCAATAGTCATGTATGGATGTGAGAGTTGAACCATAAAGAAAGCTGAGTGCTGAAGAATTGATGCTTTTGACCTGTGGTGTTGGAGAAGACTCTTGAGAGTCCCTTGGATTGCAAGGAGATCAAACCAGTCAATCTTAAAGGAAATCAGTCCTGAATATTCACTGGAAGGAGTGATGCTGAAGCTCAAGCTCCAATACTTTGGCCACCTAATGTTAAGAACTGACTTATTGGAAAAGACCCTGATTCTTGGAAAAATGGAAGGCAGGAGGAGAAGGGGACAACAGAGGATGAGATGGTCGGATGACATCACTGAATTGATGGATATGAGTTTGAGCATGTTGGTGCTTGGAGTTGGTAATGGACAGGGAAGCCTGGCATGCTGCAGTGCTTGGGGTCACAAAGAGTTGGACACAGCTGAACTGACTAACTGATCAGGAAGGCCTAAAAGGTGAGGGAGGTGCTTTTCAATTTTTCTATCATTGTAGAGTACTACTGCTTTCTCCATCCGCACTCCATACCACCTGACTACCCAACACATACTCTTCCTGAGTGCCTATCTGCATTAAGTTCCATAGTTCATAAGTATATCAAACTCAAGCCTGTCCTCTTGGAGCTCATATACCAACAGCCTAAATCCAGTCACCCATATAAATGGCACATGCATGAGTCAGGATAGAGTGTGCATGGTTCCGCCTGCCTGTCTATCTCAAGACTTTTGTTTCTTTTCTTTTACTAATTCATAGTAGAGGTGACCGAGAAGGCAATGGCACTCCACTCCAGTACTCTTGCCTGGAAAATCCCATGGACGGAGGAGCCTGGTAGGCTGCAGTCCATGGGGTCACAAGGAGTCAGACACGACTGAGAGGCTTCCCTTTCACTTTTCGCTTTCATGCATTGGAGAAGGAAATAGTAACCCACTCCAGTGTTCTTGCCTGGAGAATCCCAGGGACCGGGGAGCCTGGTAGGGATCGCACAGAGTCTGACATGACTGAAGCGACTTAGCAGCAGCAGCAGCAGCAGTAGAGGTGACAAGTATCAGCTGATTAGCTGTTATCTCTCTAGACTGTCTGAAAACAGTACTGCCATCAAAGTGTCTTTTGACTGTGTATGAGTATTTCTCTGGGTTATATATATATATACATACAAAGAGAGTAAAACTGCTGGGTTGTACTTAATTTTACTAAGTAGTATTTAATTGCTGTTCAGAATAGCTGTATCAAATGGCTGAGCAAAACTGCTGGGTCATACTTAATTTTACTAAGTAGTATTTAATTGCTGTTCAGAATGGCTGTATCAAATGGCTTCCCTACCAGCACTTCTTGGAGGTACTAGTGGCTTCTTGGAGATTTCCTCAAGTCCCCAGCAATACTTGGCTTTATCCAGCTTTCTAATCTTTGCTGGGCTAGTATGTGTGAAGTAAAATCTCACTGTTTTTTGCATTTCTTTGATCATCAGTGATTTGAACATTTCTTGCTGTTTTGCTGTGGTTTCTAGCAATATAAAGTACCCTGAAAGTGAAGAAGTGAAAGTTAGTCACTCAGTTGTGTCTGACTCTTTGTGACCCCATGGACTGTAGCCCCCAGGCTCCTCTGTCCATGGAATTCTCCAGGCAAGAATTCTAGAGTGAGTTGCCATTTGCTTCTCCAGGGGATCTTTCCAACCCAGAATCAAACCCAGGTCACCCACATTGCAGGCAGACTCTTTACCAACTGAGCCACCATGGAAGCCTTATGAAGAACCCTATTGAATAGTAATCTTAATTTTCAAGGAGTCTTAATTCTCATGATAATCTTTAATCATTATCCTTGCCTTCATCACTCTTCATAACTAGCACATCCCTGTGGTTTTAACTTCTCCCTTCTCTGTATCCTTCTCCCTTGTATGTTATTCTTTATGAGGTTATAGGAAAGATAGGATATTATTTAGTCCACTCTGTGTTTTGTTTCTGGGGTGTACAGGGAACTTTCTCCTGCTTTGTACCAGCAGTGAATCACAGAGGAAGAAACAGATGGCTTGAAGGGTGAGAAAAAACCCACATGGGAATAATGCCTCCTTAAAAACCAGCATTCAACAGGAACCAAGGAAGGAGGTTGAAAGAGTGAGGAAGACTGAGACAGGTGTCTAAGGAAGGGGTTGGTATCTGGAGATTCTGTGGTCCAAAGGAAGGAGGAGATGATCTGTAAAGGAATACAGCTTTGGATGATGAAAGACATTATTTTTCTTTAAGTCTTTTTTTTTTTCTTATACTTACAAAGTATTAGAAAGAACACATCTGAGTATCATTCTATTGTTGATGACAGTTCAACAATACTCATAAACTGTAACTGTTCTTGCTGCTAAGTCGCTTCAGTCGTTTCCGATTCTGTGCGACCCCATAGACGGCAGCCCACCAGGCTCCCCCTTCCCTGGGATTCTCCAGGCAAGAACACTGGAGTGGGTTGCCATTTCCTTCTCCAGTAACTGTTCTTACATAATAGTAAAAATAGTAACTGTTCTTACATACTATTAGAATAACTAATAATTATCAAAGTTTCTAATTTACAGTACTGAGAAGTATAGAGCAAAATACAATTTTTGGAGGACAGTTGCTCTACAATATTGTGTTGGCCTCTGCCACCTATCAATACAAATCAGTTCAGTTGCTCAGTCACGTCCAACTCTTTGCAACCCCATCGTTTGCAGCACACCAGGCTTCCCTGTCCATCACCAACTCCCGAAGCTTACTCAAACTCATGTCCATTGAGTTGGTGATGCCATCCAACCATCTCATCCTCTGTCATCCCCTTCTCCTCCTGCTTTCGATCTTTCCCAGGATCAAGGTCTTTTCCATTGAGTCAGTTCTTCGCATCAGGTGGCCAAATTATTGGAGTTTCAGCTTCAGCATCCACCCTTCCGATGAATATTCAGGACTGATTTCCTTTAGGATTAACTGGTTGGGATATCCTTGCAATCCAAGGGACTCTCAAGAGTCTTCTCCAACACCACATAATTCAAAAGCATCAATTCTTCAGTGTTCAGCTTTCCTTATAGTCCAAATCTCATGTCCATACATGACTACTGAAAAAACCATAGCTTTGACCAGATGGACCTTTGTCGGCAAAGTAATGGCTCTACTTTTCAATATGCTGTCTAGGTTGGTCATAGCTTTTCTTACAAGGAGCAAGCATGTAATTTCATGGCTGTGGTCACCGTCTGCAGTGATTTTGGAGCCCTCCCAAATAAAATCTGTTGCTGATTCCATTGTTTCCCCATCTATTTGCCATGAAGTAATGGGACCAGATGTCATGATCTTTGTTTTCTGAATGTTGAGTTTTAAGCCAACTTTTTTACTCTCCTCTTTCACTTTCATCAAGAGGCTCTTTTGTTCTTCTTTGCTTTCTGCCGTAAGGGTGGTGTCATCTGCATATCTGAGGTTATTGATATTCCTCCCAGAAATCTTGATTCCAGCTTGTGCTTCATCCAGCCTGGCATTTCGCATGATGTACTCTGCATGTAAGTTAAATAAGCAGGGTGACAATATACAACCTTGATGTACTCCTTTCCCAGTTTGGAGCCAAACTGTTGTTCCATGTCCAGTTCTAACTGTTGCTTTTTGAACTGCGTACGGATTTCTCAGGAGACAGGTAAGGTAGTCTGGTGTTCCCATCTCTTTAAGAATTTCCACAGTTTGTTGTGATCCACATAGTCAAAGGCTTTGGCATAGTCAATAAAGCCGAGGTAGATGTTTTTTTTGGAACTCTCTTGCTTTTTTGATGATCCAGCAGATGTTAGCAATTTGATCTCTGATTCCTCTGCCTTTTCTAAATCCAGCTTGAACATCTGGAAGTTCATGGTTCGTGTACTGTTGAAGCCTGGCTTGGAGAATTTTGAGCATTACGTTGCTAGTGTGTGAGATGAGTGCAGTTGTGCAGTATTTTGAGCATTCTTTGGCAACACAAATCAGCCATAGATATACATATGTCCCCTTCCTCCTTGAAGCCCCCTCCCATCTCCTACCCCCTCATGCCCCTCTAGGTTGCCACAGAACACTGGATTGAGCTCCGTTTCATACACCACATTCTCACTTGCTATCTATTTTACATACGGTAATGTATATCTTTCCATGCTGTTCTCTCAATTTGTCCCACTCTCTCCTTCTGCCATTGTGTCCACAAGTCTGTTCTCTGTGTTTGCATCTCCACTGCTGCCCAGAAAGTAGGTTCATCAGTACCATCGTTCTAGATTCCATAGGCATGCATTAATATACAGTATCTGTCTTTCTCTTTCTCACTTACTCCACTTTGTACAATATTCTCTAGGTTCATCCACCTCATTAGGACTAACTCTAATGCATTCTTTTTTATAGCTGAGTAATATTCCATTAAATATATATATATGTACCGCAGTGGTCTTCCCTCATAGCTCAGTCAGTAAAGAATCTGCCTGCAGTGCGGGAGATCTGGGTTTGATTCCTGGGTTGGGAAGATCCCTTGGAGAATGAAATGGCAACCCACTCCAGTATTCTTGCCTGGAGAATTCCATGGACAAAGGAGCCTGGCAGGCTATAGTCCATGGGGGTCACAAGAGTTGGACACAACTTAGCGACTAAACCACCACTACCACCACAATGTCTGAATCCATTCATCTTTTGATGGATTTCTAGGTTGCTTCCAAGTCCTACCTATTGTGAAAAGTGCTGCAGTGAATATTGGGGTACATGTGTCTCTTTCAGTTATGGTTTTCTAAGGGCATATGCCCAGTAGTGGGATTGTTGGGTCACATGGTAGTTCTAGTCCTAGTTTTTTAAGGTTCTTTTTAAAGAATCTTGATCAGTTCAGTTCAGTCTTTCAGTTGTGTCCGACTCTGTGACCCCACAGGCTGCAGCATGCCTCCCTGTCCATCACCAACTCCCAGAGACCGCTCAAACTCATGTCCATCAAGTCGGTGATGCCATCCAACCATCTCATCCTCTATTGTCCCCTTCTCCTCCTGCCTTCAATCTTTTCCAGCATCAGGGTCTTTCCTGATGAGTCAGTTCTTTGTATCATGTGGCCAAAGTATCAGAGCTTCAGCTTCAGCATCACTCCTTCCAGTGAATATTCAGGACTGATTTCCTTTAGGATTGACTGGTTCTCCATGGTTGCTGTATCGATTTACATTCCCCCCAACAGTGCATGAGGGTTCCCTTTCTCCACATCCTCTCCAGAATTTATTATTTGTAGGTTTTTTGATGATGGCCATTCTGATCAGTGTTAGGTGATAGCTTGTTGTAGTTTTGATATGTATTTCTTTAATAATGAGTGATGTTGAACATCTTTTCATGTATTTGTTGGCCATCTGTATGTCTTCTTTGGAGAAATGTCTGTTTAGATCTTCTGCCCATTTTTTGACTAGGTTGTTTTTCTGATATCGAGTTGCATGAGCTGCTTGTATATTTTGGAAATTAATCCTTTGTCAGTTGTTTCATTTGCTATTATTTTCTCCCATTTGGAGGGTTGTCCTTTAATTTTATTTATTGTTTCCTTTGCTGTACAAAAGCTTTCAAGTTTAATTAAGCCCCACTTGTTTAACTTGTTTTTATTTCCATTGCCCTAGAAGGTGGGTCAAAGAGAATCTTGTTGTGATTTATGTCATAGAATATACTACCTATAGTTTCTGGCCTTACATTTAAATTTTTTATTCACTTGAGTTCATTTTTGTATATGGTGTTAGAAAGTGTTCTAGTTTCATTCTTCTACATGTAGCTGTTCAGTTTTCCCAGGACCCCTTATTGAAGAAGCTGTCTTTTCTCCATTGTATATTCTTGCCTCCTTTATCAAAGATTAGATGCCCATGGGTACGTGGGTTTATCTCTTGGCTATCTCATTCCATTGGTCTGTGTTTCAGGTTTTTTTTTGGTTAATACCACATTGTCTTAATGACTGTAGCTTTGAAGTATAATTTATAAAGTCAGGAAGGTTTATTCCTCCAGCTCCATTCTTCTTTTTTAAAATTGCTTTGACTATGTGGGGTCTTTTGTATTTCCATAAAAGTTGTGAATTTTTTGTTGTTGTTGTTGTTTTAGTAGGGGAAAGCTTTAGATGTGATGCTGGTCTGACACTGAAAAAGAAAGCAGGGAGGAAGGAAAACTGGGTAGGAAGAACCTCACACTTTGGTACAGCTCTGAGAAAGTCTTGCCTGACCCAAGAAGAAACTTTGAGTCAAAAATCACCTATAGGGTGTCCCTGCTGGTGAGGAATGGCAAGCCTTGCTCAGTCATTAGCTGATACTGCCTGAAGACAGTGTAGCCTCAGCTTGAAAGTTGAGGCAGATCCTTAGGACACACACAGCTGGGAGCTATTGGTTCACTGTGCTCCTTGCAGCAGATTCTTCCTGGAAAATAAATCTGAGCAGCACACCTGTGACCACCACAGGCTACTTTGTATTCCCACCTCTACCATGCCACATTTGTGCAACCATCATTCAACACATAGGAGTGCCTTCTTAGTGCTGGTGACCAAGCTTGCTGAGCAAAGCCAGGCTTGTCTGGGCCTGTGGTCTAATGCGGGAAACTGTGCAAGTCAGATGTTCACACTGGCAGGGGCATGACTACCAACCACAACTGGAAGAAATGAAGACCTTTCCATGGGAGCAGGTGACAGATTTTGCCAAGAATTTCCACTCAAATTTGCGAAGAATTTGCACTGTTCTTGACATTTATATAAAATATGTGTTTTATACTCATATGCTTTTTGGAGAAGGAAATGGCAACCCACTCCAGTGTTCTTGCCTGGAGAATCCCAGGGACGGGAAGCCTGGTGAGCTGCCGTCTATGGGGTTGCACAGAGTTGGACACGACTGAAGCGACGCAGCAGCATATGCCTTTAAAACAGTAACTTAAAAATTTTTTTTTCACTGTGGAACTGAAACACAGGTTAAATTACTCCACCAAAGTCACAGGGCCAGTGATGCTGAGATTTGCACTGAGGGAGTGTAACCCTGAGTCTGTGCCAGACAGGCTGTTTTGCCTCTTTCATAGCTTTACTTGGGAAGCCCTCCTCTGATGCTCTTTTGCACCCCTCAGCCTGGCCTAGCTGTTTAAGTCTCTGTTGTAGTACATTGTAAGGGCCCTGGAGACTGCCTCTTACTTCTCACCCCCTCACCCCGAACACCTCACACACTCAAGGCCTTTGGAAGTCTGTTGAATGACTGGATGGAGACAGTGAGTCGTTGGTGTGTGCCATGTGGACTATTAACTGGAACAGGCTCCTGGATGAGTAACTTTGCTCCTTTTCAGATGTTTTTTTCTCTTTACTCAACCTTCAAACATTATTTACCTTCTCTTCCTGGCTGAATATTATCCCCAGACCTACCCACTTTAGAGCACTGGGGACTAAAAAGGGGCTTCTTTGAAAGAAGTATATTCCAGAGATCTTTGTTTTCTTTGTTTTAATTCTTCTTGTGGTGTCACATTCGTTGGGGAATTTATATTTCTTTTCATGTCCTTGAAGTAATGCTTTATTTTTAGATAGTTCTCATCCAGAGAGCATTCTGAAGACAGTGATATTTCTGGGTTTGTTATAAAGGAATATATAATTAAAACTCATGTTTTGCATTGTGCTAAGAGACTTTCAAAGAGATGAAACAGTAAAACAATTGGGAGATGAAGGTGTTGGCTTTATTACTTTTCCTCTCACCTTTCACAAGGGCTAGTCCTGGGGTAGTATAGAAAGGGGACATATAGTAATTCTAAAAAGCTTCATGTTCCCTTTGTGTTCATAGCTAAGACCTTACAAGATAATAAAATTTCTTAACATGTTGAAGATGAAGTTCTGAAGCTCCTGACATGGTTGCAGAAAGCAGAGAAAATACATCCAAGAGATCACTCTTTGTAATGGCCTTTCCAGGAAGACCCCTCCCTTATACCCTCTGATGTAGTGCTTCTCTGAAGTACCCAGATAATAGGATCTGGTATATATTCCCTGAGGTTTTCAAATGCTAAAAACCACCACCAAATGAAAAAAATTAATGATGATGATCATGAGCATGTAGCCCCTAGACTTTATGACACCTAAGGATTGATCAGTTGTGTCCTACTCTTTGAGACCATGTAGCCCACCAGGCTCCTCTGTCCATGAAATTCTCCAGGGAAGAATACTGGAGTGGGTAGCGATTCCCTTCTCTAGGAGAGCTTCCTGACCCAGGGATCAAATCCAGGTCTCCTGCATTGCAGGCAGATTCTTTACCATCTGAGCCAGTAGGGAAGCCCAAGGATTGATCACCATCAGCCAATCAGAGGATTGTGCACAAGTTAATCACAGACCCTGGGACCCCGTGCCCTCACCTTGCCTTTAAAATTGCTTCGATGAAACGCTTCAGGGGGTTCGGGGTTTGGGGAACACAAATCACCTGTTCTGCTTGCTTGGCCCTATAATAAGCCTTTGTCTGCTCCACATTCTGGCATTTCAGTTTGTTCGGCCTCATTGTATTGGATACAGGAACACAGTTCTATAATATCTTCAGTCAGGAAGTTGTCAGTCAACTGTGCAGTGCATACCCCAATATCATGGAGGATGAGATTTATTTCCATTAGGTTTTTAAAAGTTTCATAGATTGAAAAAATCATTAGGAATTTTCAACTGATAAAATCTGGAGAGAACAGTGTCGTGAACTGCATGCCCCCGACTTCAGCGTCCATCTGCCCTCTGTCGCCCTTATCACCAGACTTGCTGCCTGAGTCATGAATGCCATGCTCTCTGGTCTGTCAGTTTTCTCCCAGTGCTTAGTTTCCCTTTGGTTAGGCTCCGTTTACTCTCACTGAAGAAATCAATCTGTTAGACCTATTCCAGTTACTCTTCCCTTCTCTTCCTACTCTAGATAAAAAATGATCTTACAGCATGGTTTGGAGCAGGATGTTGTAAAGTTAACTCATCCCCAAATGATATAGACTTCCAGGAGTTATTGAAAGAGCCACAGTGGCAGAGGAGAACAAGGGAGGCAGATGGGGCAAATCCTGCTAGAATGATGAAAGCCTCAGAACTGGTTTTTGAAGTATTATTAACTTTTGGAGAAGACTTTGGACGGATAACAAAAGAAATAATACTTGTGATTTTTTATTACCATAATGACAATAGTAGATACCTTGTTTGGGATGCATACTACATGCCAAGCACTCTTCCAGGCACTTGACGTATATTATCCCATTAATTCTCACAGCAACAAACTGAGGTGCAAGAACTGTTAATGTTACCATTTTACAGATGAGGAACCTGAGGCACAGGGGAGCTAGTTCACTCCAGGGTGCACACAGCACGTGGAAATGGAAGTTCAGACATCCATGGGCTCAGAGTGTGAGTGAAAGTCATGAAGACTAACTCCTTTGTGAAGGAAGCCATGACTTGAGGAGTAGGAAGCTTCTCCAGGACACATGGCTGGTGGGTGAGCAGGGCTGAGACTCTTCTCCAGGAACCAGACTTGGGCCGGGTGTGTTTCACTGGTACCACACAGCTATCTCTGCTGCAAGAAGCTCCCCAGGAGGCCTCATGATACCAGTCTCTAACTTTCAGCATTTTGGGGATTGACTCTTCTCTTTCTGTCTTTTCTTTCCAGGAATGTTTCTTGCTTTAGATAATTTTTTATCTTAACTCTGCAAAATACTAAACCTTGGAAACATTTAGAGATACAACTTATTCAGGGTCCATAGTACAAAGTCAGTGTAAAGTTGGGGGAGGAATCTCTTGCATCCTTATATGAAACTGTAAGCATAATGAATTATTTCTGTTCCTTTTTTCCATTTCCTCCACCTCATAGTCTCAAAAATGTCTGGAGGATAATTTTTTCTTCCTCTGCCACAAAAAGTATTGCCTACTGTATGCTTATTCACTTTATTTTCCTTTTAGAATGGAAAAGGGCTATACAAAGCAAAAATACAATGGGAAAGGAATACAGAAGCACAGAACTGATTCTTAATCAGAGGCTACAACAAGAGATGGGAATATAATTGAAATATAAGGGTTTGCCTTTTTCTTTCTATTTTTTAATGCTTTATACTCATGAGTTGTATCTATTTACTATATTACAGTAATAGCCTTTTCCCCCTAAATTTGTCTTCTAAAAGTCTCTTTAATCTTGTTTCTGTGTCATTTTGACATAACCCTATTAATCTTTGAGTTATTGTTGCTTGCTATTTGTGGCAGTAAGATGTCCCAATAAGATGTCTTGTTGAATGTTCTTGCTAGATTTTTTCTTTTTTGTAATTATTTTAATTTTTTATTTTGTGGCAGAATAGAAGGAATGGTGTAGATTATGTGGATTTTAGAACTCCTTGGAAAAGTTTGAAAGCCATTAGTTAGATCAGTGTGCCATTTGTGTGTGTGTGTTTTTTAAAGAATTTCAGTCTCCATCAGAGCAATATTTTTGGACTGGAACATTACTTTGGAAGTAGAATTTATAAGTTTTCTAAATCAAGTGTTTCTATTTTGAACTAATTTCATCTTTTCTCTTTTTCAACTCTTTCACTCATCTCTTTGCTGAGCTACATTTTTAAACGAGAGAAGAAGAGAAAGAATACACTGATAATTGCTTACTGAGGACATTTTACATGAAAAGAGACAGAAAGAATTCTCAAATGCTAATCCTGCCCAAGAGCAGTGAAAGGGATGACATACCAAATATTTGCTGTCCTTGGAAACCATCTCTGTTCCCTGCTCCTTGAGGCTGTTCCTCTGTCCTGGTCCCCACTGGCCTGGCCAGGGTTGGCTAGAGGTAAAAACAACTTACTTCAGAGCCAGATGTGCCTAGAATCACATTTTAGCTGTCTTCTTAGTTAATTTCTGGAGCATTCAAGTCGCCCGACCACCCCTCGCCAAGTATAAGGTGAAGCCAAACCACCCTTGTAAGCTGGAGGTGAGGATTAAATGAGAAATTCTATACATTGTAAGTGCAAGATCTGAAGCATTGCAAGGGTTCAGCAGCTGTTGAATTCTATCTACCTTGCATTCTATTTATACATGAGGGGTGTGTATCTGCCTAATTTCTCTAAAGGTTTTTATTGTTAAATATAAGATGACTACATCAACAGTATAAAATAGTTACAGTTTAAAGAACTGTCATAAGATGAGCACCCTTTGACATCATCCATGTGAAACAGGTCTCGTCTTCCTCCATTGGACAAGGTACATGCCAGAGTTCAGGACGCAGTCTTGCTTCCACAGAACGGATGAGTCTAATAGCACCTTGCACTGCCAGAGGTCAGACATGGTAAATAGAGAGAACATTTCATTTAGCTAAATTAAGTTGGCCCAAATCCAGCAAAGATCATGTTAGCAGAAGGGAGAGCTCTTTGTCCAGTACACTGTGGTCTGGGGATTACTGTGGGTCAGCTGCTTGATTCCACACTCCACATATATGTCTGTGGAAAGAGTGGCCTGCTTTGGAGTATTAAAATTACAAAATGACTAGGAAAAATCTAGATGTGTAGAAATCCTTATACTCATCCCAGGAATCTCAAGTTCCCACTTGTAAAAGGCAGTTAAGAACATTGGGATTCCCTGAGGAGGAAGACTCAACTTTAGGATCTTGGCTTTCTCAACCTTCACTCAGTGGTGACCTTCACTCACCAGTGTTTGGCTGCAATCCTAATAAAGATATGCCTGAATCACCCTACCTATCTCCCTCTTCTCTGGGTTTCTCCCTGTTGTACCCTCTGCCTGTGACTCTGCTTTATATATATATATATATATATATCCCTGACCTGCTCTCCACTCTACAGGACTCTGGGTTGGATAGAAAGTCTTGTTGAGTTATGAACACTGCATTTAGTAGTCTCTCTTACCATGCCGTCCCACCATGACTCATCTTTCAAATTCTGTCCAGTTTGGATCTGGTAACCCTGCAGGGTACATATTCTAGAATGTGTCCCAGGCTCCATACCTTTTAACCACAGAATGTGGCCACTTGCCAGCTTGCTCTGTTGCCTAGTCCTCATCTGAGATCCGATCAGACATTGGTGGTTAGGGGTTAACCAAGGGAATGTCTTTTTGTTTTTGTTTTATGCTGGCCCTTAAAAGATGTGGTAAAGCTGTGGCATTGTGACAATTAGCTCTTGGCATTGTCTTTTGGAACCAGATGAGGGAAACTTTCTTCTGTCATTAAGACTTCTTGTGCCAGGCTCACACTGTCCACCTCAAAGCACCCTTCTTACACTCCCTGGCCTTGCTAATTAACTTGCTTTTGACCTTGTATTTCTAACAAGATTGTAGATATCTTGAGAGCAGGGACCATGTTCCTCACACCTGAGCACTTGGTGTTATCCATATTCCATGTGTGGTGGCGGCAGCCAGAGAAGAGCCTTGGATTTACCATTTTGTTTTGTCCAGTCATCACGTAGAAGATCAGGTCATTGCCTGTTATGTCATTAAAGTCAAGATGGAACTACGTAGTGCCTTTGAGAAATAAAGCCTTCATTAGAAAAATGGTCTCCTCCCATTAGAAAGCTTTCAGAAAGCTGGAGAAAAATATCATAATCTTGGTAGTGTACCTGTTTGGTGAAGGAAATCAGATTGTTACTGGAGTGTTGAAATTGACTTCAGGATTTTCTTTCTTAATCAGGGCCCAAATATTTTAGATAGGCATTTGGAACAGTACAAGAATGGCCATGGTCATTGCTCTCATGTTGTCGGTACCCTTGTTGGAGAGACAAGATCCAAAGTAAGTTAACCAGCAATGCGAGGGCATCTGAGAAGGGTGCTGTGGGACAGACAGCATGTGCTACAAGGTTGACAGTGCAGAAAAGACAAAGGTGGTAGAACCTGAAGGTCTTTAAGTTGGAGTTTCACAGATGGGATGATTCCTAAGAGCAGAGAGGCTGAGAGGGGGTGACCCAGTTGTGAACAAACTAATGTGCAGGAGGTATCTGAAGGAACTGATGTGTCAATTAGCTGGAGTAGAAAGACGATGGGCTTCCCAGGTGGCTCAGCAGTAAAGAATCTCCTGCAGTGCAGGAGACCTGGGTTCAATCCCTGGGTTGGGAAGATCACCTGGAAGAGAGCATGGCAACCCACTCCAGTACTCTTGCCTGGAGAATACCATGGACAGAGGAGCCTGGCGGGCTGCAGTCCATAGTGTTGCACAGAGTCGGACATGACTGAAGCGACTGAACAGCAGCAGCAGCAGAAAAAGGATAAAACAAAGAAGTAATGGTAGGTAAATTGAACAGGGTTCATCATAAATCACAGGGGCAAAAATGCCAGCCCAAAGGGTTTGGAGGTGAGAAAAGGTGTTCTAGTGGAAGTGATGTTCTCAGATTAGCCTTGGAAGAGCCTGTGGGTTAGTAGGGATGGAGTGATGCTGAGAATAGGGTAATTGTGGGGATACATTGCTTTTGGGGCTGTTTTTTTGAGTATCAAAGCTTAGGCCACTGTGTTCTCCTCCTAAACTACTTCCAAACCATTTTTATAGATCTGTGCTAGCAGTTCATCACACAAAGAGTTCTTGCATGATTTATGGTGTCAAGCAGTATGTTAACACTATATTGAAGTGTTTGGCTTTGAATAAATGTTGATATTAATAATTCTTGTTAAGGACATTTCTGACTGATAATAGACATGTCAATAGCTGCTTACTAGATTGAACCCAGAGTTATTTTGCTGTGGCATTATGACAGCCCTTGACATTGCTGTTTGGGACTAATGAGGAACGATTACTCTGTCATTAATATTGGTTGTTCCATGGCCACAAGTACCAGGAGATACCATCAGAAGTGTGCAGAGCCCTGCTCATTGTACACATTGATGCTTAGAAAATCAGAATGATGTCAGTTTTTTGGTAAATTTACCAGTTTACATTCTGTGCCTTTTCAGTAATTTCAACATATTATATTTTGAATTTTTATTGAAAAGAGATTTTAGTTTGTTTGTTTTTTTAATAAAATGCATATGAATCCTATTTTGGGACTGTAATTCATTCATTTTTATAGCTTTTTGGTCCAATTTAATCTGAATGTGCCTCGTGACCTTTTATGGTGTCAGACTGAGCAACTTCACTTTCACTTTTGACTTGCATGCGTTGGAGAAGGAAATGGCAACCCACTCCAGTGTTCTTGCCTGGAGAATCCCAGGACAAGGGAGCCTGGTGGGCTGCCATCTATGGGGTCGCACAGAGTCGGACATGACTGAAGTGACTTAGCAGTAGCAGTAGCATGGTTAGATGAGGGCTTTCCTGATATCTCAGCTGGTAAAGAACCCACCTGCAGTTCAAGAGACCCCGGTTCAATTCCTGGGTTGAGAAGATCTCCTGGAGAAGGGATAGGCCACCCACTCCAGTATTCTTGGGCTTCCCTGGTGATTCAGATAGTAAAGAATTCTCCTGCAGTATGGGAGACCTGGGTTTGACCGTTGGGTTAGGAAGGTCCCCTGGAGGAGGGCATGACAACCCACTTTAGTATTCTTGCTTGGAGAATCCCCGTGGACAGAGATGCCTGGTGGGCTACAGGCCATGGGATTGCAAAGGATATGAGTGACCAAGCACAGCATGTGGTTAGATAAACTTGATGACACTAATATAGGCTGTCATTTCATATGGAAAGTGACTGAGTAACCAACTTGACAAGGAAAGAGAAGAGAGAAGTTTCAGGGGCCACAGAGAGCCTACCTTCTTTAATCTCAGATTTGTACTAGACCTCATGGTTCAGAGGTGCAAATTAGCTTTCATTTCCTGACTCTTCAGGGGAAAAAGGCGAACAGCCTGGTTAGAAATCTTGTTCTTTCATAAACTAACCTGCTGAAGGTAGGTCTGAGTATCTTGAAGAGATGGAAAACAGGTCAGTTGACTGGCTGCATACCAACGTTGGGTAAACATTCCAAGATCAACCAAATGTCAGTTTAGCATGTGTTCAATATGTAGATTAAATCCCGAACCAAAATGCAGAAAAATGAAGGGTTCAACCTAATGGAATTTAAAGGCAAGTTCACACTCTGCCAGCTTTGTAGGCTGAGCATAAGCAGAAGATTAAAATGACACCAACAAAGATGAAGGACATGGTAGTGATGGAAGAAGTCACCAGTGTGTCTTACTTTATTTTATTATGTTACTGAAACCCTGGAGAGCTTGTAGCAAGTGCCTAATTAGAAAATGAAACATTCATTACTTGAGAAGGAGATTACTGCTTTTAGAAAAAACATACAGAACCCTTTTATCCTTTCTATCAAACCTCAGGAGCCAAACAAAAAATTTGTCATTGAGTATTTCTGAACTCTCTGGCATCTCAAGGCAACGATATGATTCTCATTGCTTGATAAATACAGCAATTCTTCAGGAGAACCTTTTCCCCTGACTTAATTTTAAAAGGAAATTTCACATAGCTGCTGCTTTGTTAGGGTCCAGTCTATAAAAGTTTATAAGGGTTTTGAAGTCCATCTATCATTGGCTCCTTCCTGTGTCAGCTCTGGGCAGGACCACTTTGGGAAAAAGCTGTCAATATGCATCAATAAGTCACTTCCCAACATTATAAAGATATTATATACTTGTGTATTGCCAAATAAAACTTGATAAATCAATGCATCACCTCTCTTGTACTGATTCTGTAAGAAATTTCAGTTTCATTGTAAGAGTGAGATGAAGCAATCTTCCATGCAGCCAGCATCCAGAGAAATCCAATGATTAACAGTTTGGAATTTTTCCTTTCAGTATAATTTACATGCATATAGAAATGTACTTTTTATTTTATAAAATTGGAATCATACTGTTTATAATAATATGTCCCCTAAATTTTGGAGAAGGCGATGGCACCCTGCTCCAGTACTCTTGCCTGGAAAATCCCATGGACAGAGGAGCCTGGTTGGCTGCAGTCCATGGGGTCTCGAAGAGTCGGACACGACTGAGTGACTTCACTTTCACTTTTCACTTTCATGCATTGGAGAACGAAATGGCAAACCACTCCAGTGTTCTTGCCTGGAGAATCCCAGGGATGGGGGAGCCCGGTAGGCTGCAGTCCATGGAGTCGCACAGAGTCGGACACGACTGAAGCGACTTAGCAGCAGCAGCAGCCCTAAATTTCTACATGTCATATAATTTACCATGTCATTAAATGTTCTTTGAGAACATGAGCATTTAAGGCTGAATAGTTTCCTATGGAAGTCCCAGAATTTACTTGCTATTTTTCTCCTTTAGTTAAATGAGCATTGTCTACTGTATTTTACTTACATAAAACAATGATGATTATCCTTGCAAATTCAACTAGTGTTTGTGAATTTTTAGAATTCAGTTCAGTTCAGTTGCTCAGTCGTGTCCAACTCTTTGTGACCCCATGAACCACAGCACGCCAGGCCTCCCTGTCCATCACCAACTTCCAGAATCTACCCAAACCCATGTCCATTGAGTCGGTGATGCCATCCAACCATCTCATCCTCTGTCATCCCCCTCTCCTCCTGCCCTCAATCTTTCCCAGCATCAGGTCTTTTCAAATGAGTCAGCTCTTTGTGTTAGCTGGCTTCAACATCAGTCCTTCCAATGAATACCCAGGACTCTTCTCCTTTAGGATGGACTGGTTGGATCTCCTAGCAGTCCAAAGGACTCTCAAGAGTCTTCTCCAGCACCACAGTTCAAAAGCACCAATTCTTCAGCACTCAGCTTTCTTTATAGTCCAACTCTCACATCCATACATGACTACTGGAAAAACCATAGCCTTGACTAGACAGAACTTTGTTGACAAAGTAATGTCTCTGCTTTTGAATATGCTATCTAGGTTGGTCATAACTTTCCTTCCAAGGAGTAAGCCTCTTAATTTCATGGCTGCAATCACCATCTGCAGTGATTTTGGAGGCCCCAAAATTAGAGTCAGCCACTGTTTCCCCATGTATTTGCCATGAAGTGATGGGACCAGATGCTATGATCTTAGTTTTCTGAATGTTGAGCTTTAAGCCAACTTTTTCACTCTCCTCTTTCACTTTCATCAAGAGGTTCTTTAGTTCTTCACTTTCTGCCGTTAAAGTGGTGTCATCTTTATATCTGCTGCTGCTGCTAAGTCACTTCAGTCGTGTCCGACTCTGTGTGACCCCATAAACGACAGCCCATCAGGCTCCACCGTCCCTGGGATTCTCCAGGCAAGAACACTGGAGTGGGTTGCCATTTCCTTCTCCAATGCATCATAGTGAAAAGTAAAAGTGAAGTCACTCAGTCGTATCCAACTCTTAGTGACCCCATGGACTGCAGCCCACCAGGCTCCTCTATCCATGGGATTTTCCAGGCAAGAGTCCTGGAGTGGGGTCCCATTGCCTTCTCAGCTGCATATCTGAGATTATAGATATTTCTTCTGGCAATCTTGATTCCAGCTTGTGCTTCCTCCAGCCCAGTGTTTCTCATGATGTACTCTGCATATAAGTTAAATAAGCAGGGTGACAATATACAGCCCTGACGTACTCCTTTTCCTATTTGGAACCAGTCTGTTGTTCCATGTCCAGTTCTAACTGTTGCTTCCTGACCTGCATACAGGTTTCTCAAGAGGCAGGTCAGGTGATCTGATATTCCCATCTCTTGAAGAATTTTCCACAGTTTATTGTGCTCCACACAGTCAAAGGCTTTGGCATAGTCAATAAAGCAGTAATGTTTTTCTGGAACTCTCTTGCTTTTTCGATGATCCAGCAGATGTTGGCTATCTGATGTCTGGTTCCTCTGCCTTTTCTAAAACCAGCTTGAACATCTGAAAGTAAATTAATGTAAATAAAGTTATTGGTTAAATACATACATTTTAAATAAATATTACCAGAATGCACTGACTTTAGTTTATATTTCATCTATGAGAGGTTGTCTGTTTCAATATGCTCCACCAATGCCAAGTATTACTGTTAAAAATTATTTTGCAGATTCATAGGTAAACATGGTATCTTAGTTTTAATTTGTATTTCTTTGTACAAGATGGATTTTTCCATATATTTGTATACGTGTATTTATTATTGTTTTGGCTTATTCTGCACTCTAGAGAGTGTTCCTCTTTGCATATTGGCTTCCATATGAGATGAGTGATGGGGCACTTATAATTTATAACTTACCACAAACCTAGGCAAAGGACAGCCATTTTTATGGATTGGTTGATTAGATCAGTCAGTGTATCTACTTTTATAATAATCTACTTAATGCACATCTGTCATAACTTTCTGTTCCTTATTCTTTCCCTGACATTTATTGATTATGGTGCATAATGTAGTAAGTCATTTTAAAAACTATCTGATGAATGGTATAGTCTTTTTTATTACAAATTTATGAATTTATTAGTATCATACCTTTAAAACTGCCTATTTTGTTAACTACTACTCTTAGCTTATTCACCACCAACCTGATCAAATTCTTTGGCTTGAAGAAGACTATAAGATTATCAAGATCATTTTCTCCTCTTATGTGTGTGCTAAGTTGCTTCAGTCATGTCGACTCTTTGTGACCCTGTAGACTATAGCCTGCCAGGCATCTCTGTCCATGGGATTCTCCAGGCAGGAATACTGGACCGGGTTGCCATTTCCTCCTCTAGGAGGTCTTCCAGACCCAGGAATCAAACCCACATCTCTTACTTCTCCTGTATTTCCAGGCGGATTCTTTACCACTGGCTCCACCTGGGGAGCCCCTGCCCTCAGGCAAAGCCTAATCAAATTAGGCTGAAAAAGGCAGTAGAAAGAAAGCACCATGTTAAATCTGAAGGTTTAATTTTGAACTCTGGCCTTTTGAGTGACCTTGGTCAAGCCATCTTCTCTGAGCCTTGGAGTTTCCATCTGTAAAATACAAATAATAATTGCAGCTTTATTGGCCATAAAAAATATTCATTAAAAAATATATAATACATAAAATAGTTTGTAAACTTTTATAAAATGTGGATATATAAGGAATTATATAACTTATTCTTTTTATTTCATTAAGGAGTAGGCTTCCCTGGTGGCTCAGACAGTAAAGAATCTGCCTGTAATGCAGGAGACCTGGATTTGATCCCTGGGTCAGGAAGATCCTCTGGAGAAGGGAATGGCTACCCAGTCTAGTATTCTTGCCTGGGGTACAGACCATGGGGTAGTGAAGAGTCAGATATGACTGAGCAACTAGCCCTTTCTTTTTATTTCATTAATAAGTTCAAATTCATGGGCCCAGCATGCTTCTGCTGTGCTGCTCTGCTACCTGGATTCAAATTCATGAACTGTATAAACATTGACTGTTTTTTACATGGCCTTCTGGTTTACAGGCCCCAGTTTTATACAAAGTTTGGCTCATACCTGAAAGAGCATACTACCTAATTCTCTATACCTATTAATCTTGTTTCTGAAAGCTCTGATAAAGTGCTACTTCTTTGGTTTGAGAGTCATCTAAGAACTATCATGGTAGCATAAGAACACAAATGTTTGTTTTGATCTTCTCTGAAAATACACATTATTTGGTGCCTTCACTTGCTGTTTCAACTGGTCTGTCCCTATCTAATAATAAAATACTAGTCTATAAAGTATGGTGACTTCAGCAATACTTAGAGCTTCAATATTACAAGGCTTGCCTTAGGAGGAGGCTTGCAGGTTTTTTCCTCTGATGCTAAACTAATGCATTCTTCTTGATGACTGTTGAAGTGGCACAGAGGGGAGTCCATCATTTGAGCCTTGAATTTATCAACAATTAAGTGGTATAAATAAATCAACTTCATTTCAGATCCAGACTGATAAGAAACCAGCGATGAGAAGTCAGCAGATTTCTTTCTCATTGATTAGTTGACACACTCGGAGGGCTGTGAAACATCTCCATTGTTACCTGAACTCCAGGGTGTGGGACCTGCAACTGATAGTATTCTGAAGTCTCTTTTACCCATTTCAGTTTAGTCGCTCAATCGTGTTCAACTCTGTGACTCCATGAACCGCAGCACACCAGGCCTCCCTGTTCATCACCAACTCCCAGAGTCCACCCAAACCCATGTCCATTGAGTCGTTGATGGCATCCAACCATCTCATCCTCTGTCATCCCCTTCTCCTCCTGCCCTCAATCTTTCCCAGCATCAGGGTCTTTTCCAGTAAGTCAATTCTTTGCATCAGGGGGCCAAAGTATTGGAGCTTCAGCTTCAGCATCAGTCCTTCCAGTGAATATTCAGGACTGATTTCCTTTAGGATTGACTGGTTTGATCTCCTTGCAGTCCAAGGGACTCTCACTTGTCTTCTTCAACACCACAGTTCAGAAGCATCAGTGATTAGTCCCTTGTCAGATACATAATTTGCAAAATTTTCCTTTCATTCTATGGGTTTTCTTTTCATTTTTTGGTGGTTTCCTTTGCTGTGCAGAAACATTTTACATTGATGTATTCCCACTCATTTATTTTTGCCCTTATTCTTTTGCATTTGATGAAGATTCAAAAAATCATCACCAACACCTTTGTCAAGAAGTTTACCACCTATCTTTTCTTCTAGGAGTTGTATGGTGTTACGTCTTACATTCCAGTATTTTATCCATTTAGGGTCAGTTTTTGTATGTTATGAGATAGTTGTCCAGTTTTATTCTTTTGCATATAGTTGTCCAGTTTTTCCAGCATCTTTTATTAAAGAAATTGTCCTTTCTGCATTGTGTATTCTTGGGTCCTTTGTCACAGATTAATTTACCATCTGTGTGTGGATTAATTTCTGGGCCCTCTATTTTGTTCCATAGATCTATGTGTCCTTTTTACACAAATACCATATTGTTTTAGTTACTACAGCTTTGTAATATAGTTTGAAATCAGAGAGTGTGATACTTCCAGCTTTATTATTCTTAAACTTACTTTGTCTATTTGAGGTCTTTTGTGTTTCCATACAAATTTTAAGACTATATTATTTCTGTGAAAAATGCCTTTGGGATTTTAATAGAGGTTAGATTGAATCTGTATGATCCTTTTGGTAGTATGAACAGTTTAACAATACTAATTCTTTCAGTTCATGAGTGTGGAATATCTTTCCATTTATTTGTATCTTCTTCAATTTGTTTCATCAGTGTCTTGTGGTTTTCAGTATAGAGATCTTTCACCTCCTTGGTTTATTTCCTTCCTTGGTATTTTATTGTTGGATACAATTGTAATTGGGATTATTTTTCTAATTTCCCTTTCTGATAGTTTATTATTACTGTATAGACATGCAGCTGACTTTTGTGTATTGATTTTTTATCCTGTCTTTACTGAATTTGCTTAGTAGTTATAATAATTTTTTGATATAGTTGCTAGAGTTTTCTATATACAGTATCATGGCATCTGCAAATAGAAACAAATAGAAAAGAAGTTTTACTTCTTCCTTTCCAATTTGGATGCCTTTTTTTTCTTGCCTAATTTCTCTGGCTAAAATGTCCAGACACATTTATTAAAATGTGTTTAATAAAAATGACTGGAGTGGAATCCTTGTCTTGTTCCTGATCTTAGAGGAAACACTTTCAGCTCTTCACTGTTGAGTATGGTGTGGTGTTAGTTTTGGGCTTGCTAGATATGGCCTTTATTATGTTTGGGTATGTCAGAAGATCAAACAATTCAATCCTAAAGGAAAGCAATCCTGAATATTCATTGCAGGGACTGATGCCAAAGCTGAAATTCCAATACTTTGGCCACCTGATGTGAAGAGCTGACTCATTGGAAAAGACCCTGATGCTGGGAAAGATAGAAGGCAGGAAAAGAAGGGCACAACAGAGGATGAGATGGTTGGATGGCATCATCAACTCAATGGACATAAGTTTGAGCAAGTTCCAGGAGATGGTGAAGGACAGGGAAGCCTGGCATGCTGCAGTCCAGTGGGTCACAAAGAGTTGGATGTGACTGAGTGACTGAACAGCAACAAATGTTCCTTCTATACCTGCTTTGTTGATAGTTTTGTTTATTTTTTATCATAAATGGATGTTTAACTTTTTCAAATGCTTTTTCCTGCATCTAGTAAAATGATCATATGATTTTTATCCTGCCCTTTTTTAATGTGGTGAATCACAATGACTGACCTGCAGATGTTGAACCATTCTTGTATTGCTGTCATAAATCCCATTTGATTATGGTGTGTGATCCTTTTAATGTATTGTTTAATTCAGTTTGATAATATTTTCTTGGGGATTTTTCATCTATGTTTTTCATGGATTTGGGCCTGTAGTTTTCTTTTTCTTATGCCATCCTCATTTGGTTTTGATATCAGGGTAATGCAGACCTTGTAAAATGTATTGGTATTAATTCTTTAAATATTTGGTAGAATTCACAAGTGAAGCCATCTTGCCCTGGACTTATATTTTTTGGAAGGTTTTTTTAATTACCAATTTAGTGTCCTTGCTAGTAATTGATCTGTTCAGAGTTCCTATTTCATCATGATTCAGTCTTGGTAGATTATATGTTTTTAGGAGTGTATCTGTCTTCTAGGTTGTCCAATTTATTGGCACATAAATGGGACTTCCCAGGTGTCTCAGTGGTAAAGAATCTACCTGCCAAACAGGAGACATGGGTTCAATCCTTAGGTCAGGAAAATCCCCTGGAGAAGGATATGGCAACTCACTCCAATGTGTTCATACCCGGGAAATTCCATGGACAGAGGAGCATCATGGCCTGCAGTCCATGGGGGTCTCAAAAAAGTTGGACACAACTTAGCAAACAAACAGCAACAATTGTTTATAATAGTCTCCTAAGATTCTTTGTATTTCTGTGGTATCAGTTGTGACATCTCTCCTTTATTTTTTTATTTCTTTGAGTCCTCTCTTTCCCTTTTGTTGAGTGTCACTAAAAGATTGTCATTTTTTCTTATCTTTTCAGTGAACCACCTCTTAGTTTTATTGTTCTTTTCTTGTCTTTCAGTTTCTATTTCATTTATTTCTACTCTTATCTTTGTTATTTCTTTCCTTCTACTAATTTTGGGCTTCTTTGGTTCTTCTTTTTCTAGTTCCTTGGGGTATAAAATTAGGTTGTTTATTTGAAACTTCTCTTGTTTCTTGAGATAGGCATTTATTACTATGAACTTCTTCTCTTAGAAATGTTTTTCCCACATCCCATAGATTTTGGATTGTTGTGTGTCCATTTTCGTTTGTCTCCAGGTATGTTTTGATTTCTTCTTTGATTTTTTCACTGACCCATTGGTTGTTTAGTAGCATATTGTTTAGCCTGTGCATGTTTCTGTTTTTTTTTTTTTTTTTGCAGTTTTTTCTTGTAGTTGATTTCTAGTTTCATATTGTTGTGGTCAGAAAAGATGTTTAATATGATTTAAATCTTCTTGAATTTATTGATACTTGTTTTGAGACCTAGCATGCTATCTATCCTGGAGAATGTTCCATGTGCACTTGAAGAGAATGTATTCTGCTGCATTTGGATGGATTGTTTTATTTCTATTGATTGTCTGTTTGGTCTAATGTGTCATTTAAGGCCAATATTTCCTTATTGACTTTTTGTCTATGTAACATATCTATTGATGTAATTGAGGTGTTAAAGTCTCCTAGTAGCACTGAGTTGCTGTCCATTTCCCCCTTTCAGTTCAGTTCAGTTGCTCAGTCATGTCCAACTCTTTGCGACCCCATAAATTGCAGCATGCCAGGCCTCCCTGTCCATCACCAACTCCTGGAGTTCACTCAAACTCACGTCCATCGAGTCGGTGATGCCATCCAGCCATCTCATCCTTTGTTGTCCAATTTTCCTCCTGCCCCCAATCCCTCCCAGCATCAGAGTCTTTTCCAATGAGTCAACTCTTCGCACGATGTGGCCAAAGTACTGGAGTTTCAGCTTTAACATCATTCCTTCCAAAGAACACCTGGGGCTGATCTCCTTTAGAATGGACTGGTTGGATCTCCTTGCAATCCAAAGGACTCTCAGGAGTCTTCTCCAACACCACAGTTCAAAAGCATCAATTCTTTGGTGCTCAGCTTTCTTCACAGTCCAACTCTCACATCCATACATGACCACTGGAAAAACCATAGCCTTGACTATACGGACCTTTGTTGGCAAAGTAATGTCTCTGCTTTTGAATATGCTATCTAGGTTGGTCATAACTTTCCTTCCAAGGAGTAAGCGTCTTTTAATTTCATGGCTGCAGTCACCATCTGCAGCAATTTTGGAGCCCCAAAAAATAAAGTCTAACACTGTTTCCACTGTTTCCCCATTTATTTTCCATGAAGTGATGGAACCAGATGCCATGATCTTCGTTTTCTGAGTGTTGAGCTTTAAGCCAACACTTTCACTCTCCTCTTTCACTTTCATCAAGAGGCTTTTTAGTTCCTCTTCACTTTCTGCCATGAGCGTGGTGTCATCTGCATATCTGAGGTTACTGATATTTCTCCCAGCAATCTTGATTCCAGCTTGTGCTTCTTCCAGTCCAGTGTTTCTCATGATGTACTCTGCATATAAGTTAAATAAGCAGGGTGACAGTATACAGCCTTGATGTACTCCTTTTCCTATTTGGAACCAGTCTGTTGTTCCATGTCCAGTTCTAACTGTTGCTTCCTGACCTGCATATAGGTTTCTCAAGAGCCAGGTCAGGTACTTATCAGTAATGGGTAGCAATGTTATGGGATTTATCCCTCCCCTCCAGGTTTCCCTTTTGGAAACCATAAGTTTTTTTCATCCTGTAAATCTGTTTCTTTTTTGTAAATAGTTCACTTCTATCTTTTTTAAAAGTTAGATTTCACATATGAGTGATATTATATGATATTTGTATTTCTTTATCTGACTTACTTCACTTAGTTTGATAATCTCTGAGTCCATCTTTGTTGCTACAAATGCCATTATTTCATTCTTTTTTTAATGACTGAGTAATATTCCATTGTATATGTGTACCACATCTTCCTTGTGTGTTCCTCTGTTGATGGACATTTTGATTGCTTCTGTGTTTTGGCTTTTGTAAAGTGCGCTGCCATGAACACATTGAGGTGCATATATCCTTTCAGTTTATGTTTTTTTCCTGATGTATGCCCAGGAGTGGGATTGCAGAGTCATATGGTAGCTCTGTTACCATATAGTAATATATGTGAAGCCACTTTGTTTATTATCAGCTACTTTATAAATTTATTTTATTATAAAGTGAAAATATAATTTCATGTGCAGTTTTGTCACTTTGCCTTTCTGTTTATTGAGTAATGACGTATGTATATAGGTGGCACTGAAGAGGTTGCTTTAAAATTACTTACATTGTTTTCTTAACATGGATTACATTTACTATTACCTATTTTATTGTTTTACTTCTGTCTAAATGTTAGATTTCTATGTAGCTTTATTTGTAGTTTGGCATCATTTAGTAATTATCCAATGAAACAGACATGCGGCTTACTATTATTTTCTAATGAATAGATCTGTTAATAAAGGAAGATAAGCCTTATCATATCCATTACTCTGTATGGATGCTGCAATGATCTCATCCATGACTTTATAAAGAACTAGCTGTGGAGTTCCCATTGTAAGAATATTTAATTTAGGTTTCTTACCAAACCTTCTGGTTAGAGTTAGAGTCAATCTGAGAAAGACCAAGTAAATCAAGGATAGAGCAGGATTGCTCTGTGAGGATGGACTGAAAAAAGTGAGAATTTCAGCCTGCTGCTGCTGCTGCTAAGTCACTTCAGTCAGGTCCGACTCTGTGCGACCCGAGAGACAGCAGCCTACCAGGCTCCTCTGTCCCTGGGATTCTCCAGGCAAGAACACTGGAGTGGGTTGCCATTTCCTTCTCCAATGTATGAAAGGAAAAATGAAAGTGAGGTTGCTCAGTTGTGACCGACACTTCGCGATCCCAGGGACTGTAGCCCACCAGGCTCCTCCATCCATGGGATTTTCCAGGCAAGAGTACTGGAGTGGGGTGCCATTGCCTTCTCCGAATTTCAGCCTAGATAGACACTTATCAATGGGGCCATGTGATGTAATCAATAAAATGGTGAAGCATTAGGATTTGCTTAAAACCCTCAGAAGAGTCCTTTTGAAAATTATAAATATGCAGAGTTCGAGTCCCCTATGCCAGATATTGTCCGTAAGATTGCAGTGACAGCTCCCATTGCCATAGCACTTCACCATTGTTTTACCAGCTCACCAGGTACTTTGCCTCATGCAAAGTTTGTTCCTCTCACTATACCAGCCTCAGTTAAAGCTTCATCATTTCTTCACAGATTTACTTCAACAGCATCTAGTCTTGATTCCCCAAAGCATTCTCCATGTTTCCCGTATGATCTTTATCAGCCAGGAATCTTGTCACATCAGTGTCTCTTCTATGTTCTAGAAGCTTCTTCACATAGCTTCTATGTGAAGCTACATGTTCTTGCATGTGTGCAGAGCTTGCAGTTATATTGCCAACTTCTCTAGCCTCATCTGTTGATACTTGCCTATTTATAATCCTGGCTTCAGTCTTCTTAAATTACAGTGGAAACCTTCTGATCTGAGACATAATTTTTAATACAAATATTAGTTAAAATAGAGACCTAAAAATGATACATTAAAATTTTTTATTTTAACTTAAAACATGTGTTCACATTTGTTCAGCAGTCTTTTGATATAGGGCCAAAGCCTTTGCCTTGAATGTGGCTCTACTTGTCAAAGTACCTCATCAGTTTTCTTGTGTAACCACACGCATAATATCTCTCATGATTTCAATTGAGTTTCTTTCAAGTAGAGTGAATGAAAGAGCAGAATCTTCTAGGTTGCTATGTTATATTTTCCAGTCTTTTATAGCCATCTCACTCACTTGTAATTTGACAGTAACTTTTTGGCAGCTAGTCTTTTTGAGTTGTTTTGAAAGAGTCAACCTAGTTTTCTTAGAAACAGTAACTTTTTTTTTCACACTCATATTTCACTGACTTATATAATATTTAATTAAATAATATAATGTTTAATTAATTTGATTATAAAGCCAAGCACAACTGGCATACACAACATATGGTTCCCGTATGTTGGGAACCAATACAAGTGACTCTTGGCAAACATTTCCCTCACCTGGGTAAGACATCAAGTGCCCTGGCCCACTGGAGAGAATCCATTAGTATTTGGCTTGAGTGTCAAGATGTCTTTCAGAGAGAATGGAGAGTGTTAATTCAGAAGTTAGTTCAGTAGAAGTCAGTGAAATGAGTTTTTCAACTGTGTTTACAGCCCCTTAAATAAGTCGTAGCCTCTTCTTTTTAAAATCTTGGCCACCTCTTTGCTCTCAGATCCTTACAGATTGAATTCCGATAGCATGGCTTCTTCCAGAAAGCTTTTCCTCATAGCCCGTCCCCTTCCAGCTAGTTGCTCCTCCAGTTTGCTCACTTAGTGTCACATGCTATTGCCTAAAGTGTCCCTGTGAGTCCAGTGAGACCAGGACTGTGTCATTTATCTCTGACTCCATAGTCTTGGCTTTTAGAAAGTATTGGATAAATGAACTTGAATTTGTTTTTTCAGGAGGTGGTACAAACTGAAAAATATAAATACGTATCCTTATTATTGACACTCTTAATATTTCTGAACTTTGAATAGGACTTATAATAAATGTGTTTGCTTATAACCTCAGTAGCTATTATTGAATTGATGGTGTATCTTAAGCATCAAAGCAATGAAGTAGGTAAGAAAAGCAAGATAGATCACTTCAGGGACAGCTAAACCTTAATAAGCGTAGTCATAGAGTGTAACAATGCTTTTCTATAAACACCCCTCCATGCTGCTTCCAGAATCTCTCTTCTGGGCCAGTGCAGCATTTCTTGTTGACCCCTAGGTCTTAAGGGTGACTCAAGGTAGGAATGCTGTGCAGCCCATGGGTAAACATGAAGACTGGAGTCACAGTGCCTGGGTTCAGATCTCAGCCCTGCCTCTTACTCTTTGTATTCAGAGAAGTCAGGGCCTCACTTTTCTCATCTACAAAAAGGAGAAAATCATAATTTTTAAATGATCCACAAAAGCCACTTAGAGCTGCTTGGCACGTCTGTGCTTTCAAGATAAGTTAACAGATGCTATTGCTATTATTGAGATACCAAAGAATTCATAAAAGTCGTCTTATAGATAGTATAATTATAGATGAATTTATAAATGCTTTCATAAATAGTAGCATCCCTTCTGCACACTCACTGAAAGGAATTCAAAGAGGAAATACTAGGTGGGTAGATATTTGAATCTGGAATCTACCATTTGCCAGTTGTCACGTTCTGGACTATTTTCTTCATGTCTCTTAGTCTTGGTTTCTCTACTTATGAAATAGAGATGATAGCAGTGCAAGGCTTGGAGGGTTATTATGGATATTAAATTATAGGATGAATGTGAAGTATGGCTTTTGGAAGATAATAACTTTGATAAATGGCATCTGTCTCTGGCAATTATCATCAGTCACAGACTTGGTATACAAAATAAAACTTTGTTTATAACCGAATTTTACCTCTTGAGTCTCCATTTTTCTCTTTTGGCTGAAAATGAAATCTTGACAACTTAATGGTAAATTCAGAAACTTCCAGACACTTCCCCTCATTCTCTAGTTTGAGCAAACACTCAGTTGATTTTGGGTTTCTTTCCTTCTGCTTTCCACTTTGCTTCTCCCTCAGGGTAAGCTTCTTGGGATTAGGTGTTATTCTGAGATCTGTGACACTTCCATTCAGATGTAGGGTTTCCAGTGGTCTTTGGGTCTGCCGAGTGCACAGCTGAAAGTTTTCATTCTGTCTTCCAGGCCCCAGACCCTGCTGATACCTCAGGCCTTCCTCTCTGATACTATGAGGGAAACTCTTGGTTTTCTCTCTCATCTCGCTAGAAAGCACAGACCTGTATGGTGGCCCCCATGCATGTCCCTGCTCTCCTTGTGCTGCTGGCTCTTCCATCCTTCCGGATCCTGCTAGGTGCTAAGCTTCTCTCAGCTTCTGAACTCACCTGAGGTTTCTTTTGCTTTATCCCCCATCCACATAGACTTGGTTCAAAGTGCAGATAGGGAGAGAAGGCTGTTTTATTTTCAGAAACCCTCTTACTCTTTGGATTAGTTTTCCATTACTGCCATAACAAATTACTGGACATTTAGCAGCTCAAATAACATGCATTTTATTATCTCACAGTGTGTGTTAGGAGTCTGGGGTGACTTAACTGACCTCACAGACTTGGATTTTATAAGACTGAAATCAAGGTTCACTTCAGGCTTACTAGGTTGTTAGAAGTTCCTAGTTTCTTGCCTTTGTATGCCTGAGACCCCCATTTCTTTGCTGCATGTCAACTGGGGGTTGTTCTTAGCTTCATGTGGCTCGCCACTTTCCTTGGCTCATGGCTCCCTTCTTCCGTCTTCAAAGGCAGCAATGGTGGGTTGAGTCCTCACATTTTTAATCTCTCTGACCTTTCCTCCTTTCTCATCTTTTCTGCCTTCCTTTTCCTGTGCCTCTCCCTGACTTCTCTGACAGAGGTAATTACACTGGACCCACCCAGATAATACCTCTGTCTTAAGGTCAGCTTATGAATAACCTTAATATCATCTGTGAAGTCCCTAAAGAGCAATACCTAGATTAATGGCTGGATTAGTAGCCAGGAACAGGAAATGTCAGGGGAGGTACATCTTTAGAATTCTGCCTGTTGCACTCTTATCCCAAAACTCCTCTGACTCTCCTCTGTCAGTGGAGGGATAAACTGGCTGGGCATGTATTCCCCAGTTCTCCAAAAATCATCATTTATCCTAGGAGCTCAGCTTTTGATATCTGAGACATGTTCCAAAGTGCCAAACTATTTTCTCCATCGTAGGTGTCAAGATGCCCTGACTGTCTAGAATTAAAATTAACCTTTCTCCCTTCTATCATGTGTATCCCATGGACTGTGTGTGCAGAAAGGCCTTCCTGTCTCTTTGGATGGTGATTAAAGGATAAAGGCATGCTAGTTTGATTAATCAAACATTTATTGACTATTTTGTAATAGACAGTGATATGAGAGATTCTGACCTGAAGAAATGTATAAGCTAGTAGGAGTGAATTTCATGTAAACAAGTACTTATAATAAATGCACAATGTGAGAAGACTGTGTAGGAATACATATGGTGCTGTCAGAACCGAGAAGAGGACACTGGGCCTTTCAATGGAGAGGAGAAAGTTTAAGAAACAGTGGTGTACAGGCAGGCCCAGAAGGAAAGTGGTGGTTGAGAAACAATTTTACTTATCTGCAGTCTACAAAGTAGTTTTCTATACTGAACTTCATTTAGTAACCACACTTACTTTTTTCAGTAGGGATTATAGTATTTCTGTTACAGATATAGGAGGTAAAACTAGGAGATTTGCTCATAATCAGACTCCAGGCTTTGACTGACTGAGATTGAACCCAGTTTCACTAACTCTAGATCATGTGCTTTTTTTACTAACCATTTTAATATGAGCAGGAGGCAGAGGGGCCAACTTTGTGGCAAAATGGCAGAGTGTGGTGGCTGGTATGGTGCATACAGTAGCTAGCCTCCAATAGCCTCCTACAATCCCCACCTACTGGTATTGACACCTTTGTATAGTCCCCTACCAAATGGGATTGGGCTGGCCAGTGTTACCAATAGGATATTACAGAAATGATGATGTCTGATTTTGAGGCTAGGTCAAAGCAGACCTTGTAGCTTGAAGCTGGCTTTCCTGAGTCTCTGTTTTTTAAGGGAAATAGCTGCCATGCCCTAAGAGACCAGCATTTCTTTGGGGAGGTGCCCTCGGCAAGGCTATGGGAAAGCCATCTTGGCAGCAGATCTTCCACTTCTAGTCAAGCTTTCAGGTGACTGCAGCCTCATGGCAGATCCTGAACTAGAAGCAGCCATAAAGCTACTCTCAGATTCCTGACCCACAGAATCTCTGTGAGGTATTTATCGTTGTCCTAAGCCACTAAGTTTTGGGCTAATTTGTTTCACAGTAATAGGTAGTTAATACAGCATGGGTTTTACAAGAGCAAGTAATATAGTAGTATTTAAATGGTGTTAAACAGATTATAAAAAAACCTACTGTGCAGTCTAAGAACTTTAGTTTTTATTCTGTGTAAGGGAGACACTGTAGGGTTTTGAACAGCAGAGCCCTTAGAAAAATAGATTATTGGTGAGCCTCTTGAATATGGAACATTTACAGATTAACTGACTTTCATGCCGTTTGGGCCTGGAAGGCAGTCACTGAGGAATTAAATATCTTATAAATACTTTTGTCTCATCTTTTTCTGAGTTTGAAAATCTTAAAATCTGTATCTGACTCTTTGAATCCTAGGAATCATAGTTTATTTTTATTTTTCTAATTGGTAGAGAGCTTCCTCCTTGCAACATCCCTACAAGGCTAGTACAAGCCCCTGAAAGAAAAATGTCTTGTCCTAAGAGTATGCTCAAGGCAGATCTGTGAGTCACCACCTGAAGAAGTGTACATAGTTTAAGCGTGTGATGATTAGATTTCAGCCAAACACAGACACAGAGAGAAGTATGTAGTGGGAAAACTCTGATCAGGAGCTTCTATTCTCTGGCCTTCTGGTGCAGTCAGGTCCTTGGTTAGCTCTATCTGAAGGCTAGGGGCAGAATGATACAGTGGAAAGAACAATATATTAGAGTCAAAGGGAAAGTGCTAATTCTCACTGAGCCATTGGCAAGCTGTGTAATCCTGGGCAAATATTAAATCTCCTGAGTCTCAATATCTTTGCTCATAAAATGAGAAAGGGTTGGATTAGATGATTCCCAATGTTCATTCTCATTACAATGTTCCATGACATATGATTCCTTTTACGTGATATTTCTGTCAAAATTGAGATAATATGTATCTCTGGGGAGAGTTTAGAGTGATAATCTAACTGTTCTAAAGGGAATAAGACAAATATTATAACCAAAAATATTCTTTGGAAATTTTTGTATTGTTATTAGACACAATGTATATCCATTTGCTTGGTTTTATGTGTAACATGAGTATTCCTCTGTAATTATAAGGATTACTTAATTTCTAAAACTCATAAAGATTATGGTGGAAAAAATTAGAGATGCTGCTTGCTGTTGAATGAGTTTATACATAAGTCAGTAAGTCTGTGCCATAGGTATTTTTCAGTGTGTTTTATGTTCTGTCTGGTAATTGCAGTTTTAATTGATTGTTGTGACTTTTACAATCATCTTAACACCTTGCAGGAGGAGCAGCCTTCTGCCGGTGAATATAGAGTGATCTTAGCTTTGGTGCAACATTAGCATACAATAGGAACTCTTAGGCATTGCGATTTGTAGTTATTACGGATTTTCTTTCCAGGTTGGTAAGTGGAGATGGCACTCCTTATAGAACAGTACAGGATAATGAAATCTGCCCATTAGTCACAAATCCTGTATTTTAGCTTCCATTGTAATTGTAGCTCTTCTTCACCAAGCCTATTTTGCCCACTTTTTTTTTTTTCTTTCTCCTTTTTCTCCCATCCATCTCTCAGAAAACTGGTGGGAATTCAGTCAGATAAACAAGCAAATAAATGAAAAGGAAGAAAATCAAGGGGCCTAGATGTTGCAAGAGCTTCATAAACTCAAACTCTGGCAATTCTGGAGTTGATTTGAGTGTAGGGAAGGAGGTTGGGGAGAAGGTCACCAGGTAAAGTAGCTTGCCCTATTTGAGTACGTAACCCCAATTTCAGACACTGGCAGACAGGAAGACAAGCAGAAATAAGTATTTGGTGCTGGATATGTAAAAGGATGCATTTTCACGTCATCCTTCCACTGTGGACCTTATTTACACACTCCAATAGGGGATTTTTTTCTTTCTCCACACTCCTTTCATTCTAAGAGGATTACACCATCCATTGCTTTCTGTCCACAAATCCTCCCATGTGATTTGATCAGCATGTTTGTGACATTTTTGGTTGTATCAGGAATTGACCATACCTCTAATGGTCTGTGGAGAAGGCAATGGCACCCCACTCCAGTACTCTTGCCTGGAAAATCCCATGGACGGAGGAGCCTGGTAGGCTGCAGACCATGGGGTCTGTGAAGAGTTGGACATGACTGAGCGACTTCACTTTCACTTTTCCCTTTCATGCATTGGAGAAGGAAATGGCAACCCACTCCAGTGTTCTTGCCTGGAGAATCCCAGGGATGGGGGACCCTGGTGGGCCGCTGTCTATGGGGTCGCAGAGTCGGACACGACTGAAGCGACTTAGCAGCAGCAGCAGCTAACGGTCTGAGGAGGCAGCAAGCATTGCCGGAGGGCCAGAATAGCCAAAGGGTGTGAATTCATTACTAACTTATAGAGCAGGGCCAGATGGATACTGGTATTCTTTTTTTATTCTTTTTAAAACTCTGACTTGAAACAGATATTATGCAAATTCTTGAACTTAATGAAGCAAAACTCTTATCTCCTAAGGCTTTGTTTCTTAAACTTGAGTTGCCAACCCAGACACTCAGACTTCCTGATTCAAGGTACATGAAATAAGGCCTGATAATTTGTATTTCTGACAAGTTTCTAGATGGTGTGGATTCTGCTGGTCCCATTTTGGAAACTGCTGTCCTAATGGTTTTTCCAACCTGGAGCGATTGGAAATCAGGTTACAGAGCCCTGGGGTTTCTCAATTCTTTCACTCCTTTGAGGCCAGCTTGTGTCTGTCCCACTGCTGCTTGGGTATGGGGTCATGGGTGTGTGCCCATATTCTGTCCTTCAGAGCCAGAGTGCTGAGAAGTCTGGGATGCCCGACCATTGGAATTTCTGAACATGGTATAAAACCAGAGCTCTGGTGCAGAAGTTGTGATCCCCTTGTGACCTTAGGAACATTGTCATTTAATCTGGAAAATAACACTCTAGGTGGGAAGTATTCTCACTTTTATCTGTGAGGAATTGAAACTTGAAAAGTGGAAATTACTTGCCCAGAAGTAAATGGCAGAACTGGTATTTGAACCCAGGATTAGGGCTTCACTGCATGATTTTCCTTCACCTAATCTCTGTTTCTCCTGTGTTCCATTTTGATCTCTTTCCTCATTATTATGTAACCAAGATTACACATTACACAGATTCTCTTTAATTAGGGTTTGAATTATGAGTTACATATACATATGTGTGTATTCATATATATATACACACATGCTCCTTGGCTTCATTTTTATTATTTTGCATGTGTATCTAGTATAGTATGTAATATGTGTCCTTGAAGTTGTCCTAAAGCAGATTAGAACAGGGCAAGAAATACATATATGCCTAGTGCACATACATGTTACTATCCGCACACAAACTAGCTTTTCCTCTATGCTTCACATTAAGTCTAAGAAAATCTGCCTCTTTGATTGCCATTGATTTACACTAAGTTCCAGCCACACCCTTGACTGCCATCAGTAAATAAATGGAGATGAAACTTTCTTTGCTGCCCTTCCCTCCCCATGTTCTCCCCAGTACTTCACCAAAAAGGAAGAAATTTAGGGCATCGTTTAATTCTGGGGAGATGGTTGGCAGGTCTGTATCGACAGATCCACTCTGTTGGAAAACAAGAACAAGACCTGAGGGCTTTGGAGAGTATGTCTGCAGTGAGAGTTTATATACTTTGTTCACATTAATAGCAGTGCAGGTATTTTCCTTTCCTGTAGAAAACAGCTCTTTTTCCACTGAGAGGTGGAGCAGGGGAACAAACCAAAAAAACAAAAAATTCTGGTGTCTGCTGTTGAAGGCTGTAGGGAACAAGGAACTGGGTTACAGGAAGAATGGTGATAGGGAGGAAAGATTGATCATCGTAGGTACCCCCCCAGGAACTAAATGACTGGGAAATATAAAATCACTTGTTTTTAAGTTTACTTGTGGAAGTGGGTGTTGGAAAGGTTGCAGCTTGTAAGTTATTGTGAGTAGTGAAGGAGGGTTGTTTGGAAACTGAAAGGAAATTGTAACAGCAGATGTGGCTGGGTGGTACGTTATCACCGGGTGAGCCAGGTAGCTGGTGGGTGTTGGAGGTACATGCATGCTTGTGAGGGTACTTGGGTTCAGCTGTGTGTGGTTTTCTGTACTCTCCTAGTGTTTCTCATGGTTGAAATTGTTCACAAGCAAACACAAGATTTGCCTTATGCTCTAATGGTTCCCTAGTATATCACTTGCATTGAAACAAATTTTTGTTTTCAAAGAAGCATTATAGCACAACTGACTTTAGGTCAGTTCTCAGATGATTCCCTGTTTCCCTTATTAGAATACTTGATGGCCATCTGTGAGACGAAGGGCATGTGAAAATGCCTCTTTTGTACATATTTTCTTTCCTATCTCTTATAAAATTTTGTTGTTGTTGTTCAGTCCCTAAGTCACGTCCTACTCTGTGACTCCATGAACTGCGGCATGCCAGGCTTCCATGTCCTTCACTTTCTCTGGAGTTTGCTCAAATTCATTGAGTTGGTGATGCCATCCAACCATCTCATCCTCTGTCACCCCCTTCTTCTTTTGCCCTCAATCTTTCCCAGCATCAGGGTCTTTTCTAAGGAGTCAGTTCTTTGCATCAGGTGGCCAAAGTATTTGAGCTTCAGCTTCAGCACCAGTCCATCCAATGACCAGATGCCATGATCTTTGTTTATTGAATGTTGCGTTTTAAACCAGCTTTTTCACTCTCCTCTTTCACCTTCATCAAGAGACTCTTTAGTTCCTCTTCACTTTTGGCCATTAAAGTGGTATAATCTGCATATCTGAGGTTGTTGATATTTCTCTTGGCAATCTTGATTCTAGCTTGTGAGTCATCCAGCCCAGCATTTTGTATATTGTACTCTGCATATAAGTTAAATAAGCCGGGTGACAATATACAGCCTTGATGTACTCCTTTTCCAATTTGAACCAATCCGTTGTTCCATATCCAGTTCTAACTGAATATTAAAAAAATTAAGTAATGAGTAAATCCCCCTCATTTTGTGTAACATCACAAAAAGGATGTTAAATTTTGGGGGGAGCCACATAAAAATTTCCCATGTAGCAAAATGGCTTTGTTAAGGTGATCTGTTCTCACTCCATCTCCATCCCGACCACAACCTTTGAGCCAAGCCACGTGGGGCTGAGTCACTGATGACTGAATGTTTGTTTTCTCCCTGATGATTTTCTTTGACTGATAGCCCAGAGAGGTGCCTGTTGAAGTGGCCCTGTGTTTTTTGGTGAAGTGTGTGTACTCATTTGTTCTAGCTCTCAGAGCATTCCCCAGGGTCACATTTATTGATTTCAGGATATGGCTGTGTGTATTAGACACTTCTTGACAATTGCATGCACAGTATTTGTGATGGTTAATTCTGGGGTACACTGGGTGTTTAATCCTTTTCAGGTCCATCTTGGGAAAAAGGGAAAATTCACATGGAGAAAGAAGCAGCTTCACATCTTTGAGCCTACATTTGCAGGGGAGTCATGTCTGGCAAAAATATAGATAAGGCAGTGCTTTGGGAAGGAGTATCTGGTCATTTTCTTCAAGTTCAACATCTCTCATCCAATTAGATGTAGCAGCTGGATCCTTGTTTGTGCATTCCAATTACAGAGAGAGAAGAGTTGAACCACTTGTGGTGGCTCAGATGGTAAAGAATCTGCCTGCAGTGCAGGAGATCCAGGTTCAATCCCTGGGTCAGGAAGATCTCCTGGAGAAGGGAATAGCAATCCACTCCAGTATTCTTGCCTGGAAAATTCCATGGACACAGGAGCCTGGTGTACTACAGTCCATGGGGTTGCAAAGAGTCAGACACGACTAACTAACTAACACTTTCACTTTCACTAACATAGTGTTATATCTGCTGGGAAAGGTAGTATCATTATAAACATGTAGGAAATTTTAAAAAATTTAAATATAGGTCCTAGAATTTAGGGTTAGAAGGAAATGGGAAGAGAAAGGATTTTTTTGTGCTGTGCTTCACCTTACAATAAGGAATTTGAGTCTCATAGAAGAGGCATAATAAGCCATCAGATCCTGTCTTGCTATAACATAAAGAAACCAGGACTTAAGACACTAGCTCTTCTTGTACCATGATGCTGATTTTTGTAATTCAGTGAGTTCTGACCACTTACGTAAGAATCCAGGAGCTCTCATTCTGTTGTTGCTGTTCCCTTAACCCTAGTGTTTGTAACACATGCTTGATTTGATTCCCCTGCTTTACCCACTTCAATTTTACTTTATATTTTAAAGCTGAGAAAATGAGGGTTGCTTTTATTTAGGCCACGGCTACCACTAGTTGCTGTGCTTTGGTTGACATCCTTTCTTACCTCAGTGGATAGAAATATGATTAAGAATATCCTTGTACAAGGAGGACAGAAGTGCTAGCCTTCTCCTTATGGAGGCCTATTTTCCAACAGTTCTGTTTTATCTAGTCAGTCCTTGAATGTGTTACTAGAGATATGAAGACCTAAAAAAAGAAACCCCCCAGAAAATTTCTAACAAAAATGTTTACCTCCTCAGGATAATTTTTTAAAGCCAAATTGGAAAAAGGTGTATTATGAAAAATGTTTAGAATGAAATGCAGTATTTCAGATATAAAGTGTTCATATGCTATGTTGCCTTTAATCCTTCAAAATGAATTCTTACAAGCTTATAATTGGAGGGCGTTTATGAAAGACCATTTATGGTGTCAGTTTAGTATAGTCTCCATACTCCAAAGACAAGCTAACGTTCACTAAGTAATCATATTCACTAAGCACTTACTGGGTGTCACGCACTATTCTGCATGGCTCACAGGAAATCATTCATTTAATCCTCAGTACAACATCTTGAGGAAAATGCCGTCATTAGTCATTTGACTAATGACTAATGGCATAAACTGAAGTTCAAACAGTGGCTTGACTTGCTAAGGCCGCATGCCGGTGAGTTGAGGAGATGGAAGCCTCCACTTGTGTCCAGGCTTTCAAGCTTACTCTCCTAGTAGAAATGAGAGGAGAAGCTGGAAGCACCTGCGTTACTCATGCTTCTCACACTTATCAGGGCATCCGCCCAGGCAGTTTTGTTCTCCATTAAAGGGGACTAAAAATAACACACAATTCTCCTGTTCACAGATTTGTTGTGGTAATCCAAGAAGATAAGGGAGAGAAGTCAGGTTTAATGAACATATACTATGAGCCAGGGACCACAGGAATGGATGTGTTTCACATAACATCAGCCATTGCTGCTGTCCCTGTTATCACTGTTGTGCAGTTATCAAATTCTCTGTTGACTACTGAGTCACTGCTATTTTCAGAAGATGGATTAACTGCCATCTGTTCTCACGTTTGGGTCTTCTAGTTGCCTCTCATGCCTGTCTTATTCAGCCGATTTCACTGGAGGCAGGAGATTATTTTTAAAGTGATACATGTTATTTGTAGAAAATTTGGGCAAAGGATTAGAAAAGGCAGTTAATGAGGAGGAAACTCAAGAGGCTATCAAAGTATTAGAAAAGATACTCCAAGTCACTAGTGCTGAGAGAAATGCAAATTAAATTGATAATGGCATGTATAGCGTTTTAGAGATCTCAGTTATGCCCAGTGTTTCTGGGACTTTGGGGACCTTCATGCATTGTTAATAAGAGATAGACTGATGCTACCATTTTGGAGAGCCTGTGACACTACCTGTTTGAATTAGGGCCACTCACACCCATAACCCAGAAATTCTACTCTGGAGATGTATGAAAATGTCTTTGTCTTACACACACACACACACACACACACACACACATCTATACATATAATATATATGTATGTATATATAAACACATGCATATATATATGTATATACACGTGCATATACACAAACATATATATATCCCTTATATATATATGTGTGTGTGTGTGTGCGTGTGTGTGTGTGTGTGTGTGTGTGTGGAGAAGGCAATGGCATCCCACTCCAGTACTGTGGAAAATCCCATGGACGGAGGAGCCTGGTGGGCTGCAGTCCATGGGGTCACTAAGAGTCAGACACAACTGAGCAATTTCACTTTCACTTTTCACTTTCATGCATTGGAGAAGGAAATGGCAACCCACTCCAGTGTTCTTGCCTGGAGAATCCCAGGGACAGGGGAGCCTGGTGGGCTGCCGTCTATGGGGTAGCACAGAGTCAGACACAACTGAAGCGACTTAGCAGCAGCAGCATAT
>NW_011494691.1:592933-594200 GCF_000754665.1 Bison bison bison | reverse complement strand
ACTCATTAGAAAAGACCCTGATACTGGGAAAGATTGAAGGCAGGAGGAGAAGGGACGACAGAGGATGAGATGGTTGGATGGCATCACTGACTCGATGGACATGAGTTTGAGTAAGCTCTGGGAGTTGGTGATGGACTGGGAAGCCTGTCATGCTGCAGTCCATGTGGTTACAAAGAGTCAGATACTATTGAGTTACTGAACTGAACTGAACTGAAGAGGGACTTGGAGGTAAACTGGTTGTCCTTTACTAACAAAGTGGTTAGTTCAAATTTAGTTGAAAGAGCATAAAGGAGTATGGTGCATTGATATGATGAACATTTATCAACATGACTGGATCTTAAGGGCATAGTACCAAATGTAAAGAGTAAGAAAAATGAGATGCAGTACAAGTTAAATTACATGCCCACAAAATGATACTCATTTCTGTAAGTGCACAAAATGAGGCTAGCTGCTTTCAAGCTTATAGTCTTAGTAGAAATGAAGGGAGATACTGAAGAAGTACCAGTTCAACCTGTCAGAGTTGGTTGTGTGAGGGATGAGGGCTAGAAGTGGGGAGATAAAAAGGGAAATAATAAATAAAGCAAAAGAGAACCTTGCAAGAACAATGATAATAATATGCCATAAACAGGGTAACAATAAATTCAACTCCTTGTAAAGGAAGAAAGTCAGAAAATACAAGTCAAAACACGAAAATAAAATTATGTGTAATTCTGTTTACAGATAACTGTTAAAACTTCAGTGAACATTCTTTTAGTATTTTGTATGTGTATATGTATATGTGTATTTTATGTTTGTCACACATATATTTGTCTACTCAGTAAGTGAAATGTACGTTTTTTTTTCATATCCTAGCTATGAAGATGTACTAAGTTATCTCTAAATGCCTTCTAATTCTAAGACATTCTGTCTTCAGGGTGAATACCATATCATCAAATTCAAATTTTAAACTGACTTATGTTCAGCATTATTTACTAAACATTCTTAGTATTCAACCATGAGATGCTAGTACATTCAAAGGAAAATATATCTGCATATGCTTTTAACTTGAATAGTACTTATTTTGGCTTGATTGTTAGAGATCATTTAAGTGCATTCAGATCATTTCACAGGCTGACAGTTTGCTCTAAATTTGGATCACAGTATCTGATGAGCATTGATTCCAAATGGAACAACTTGGTCTAATGTAGCAGAGAACCTTCCCAGTGAGTGACTGGATGGCTTTTAATAGGCTAGAGCTGAACACATGCCTTGCAGGATCTGAGTTCCC
>NW_011494691.1:592140-592833 GCF_000754665.1 Bison bison bison | reverse complement strand
CCTGGTGGGCTGCAGTCCATGGGGTCACTAAGAGTCAGACACAACTGAGCAATTTCACTTTCACTTTTCACTTTCATGCATTGGAGAAGGAAATGGCAACCCACTCCAGTGTTCTTGCCTGGAGAATCCCAGGGACAGGGGAGCCTGGTGGGCTGCCGTCTATGGGGTAGCACAGAGTCAGACACAACTGAAGCGACTTAGCAGCAGCAGCATATATGTGTGTATGTATGCGTTTGTGCATGCTAAGTTGCTTCAGTCATGTCCAACTCTGTGCAACCCTATAGACTGTAGCCTGCCAGGCTCCTCCAGTATTCCCAGGCAAGAATGCTAGAGTGGGTTGCCATGCCCTCCTCCAGGTTATTTTCTCAACCCAGTGATTGAACCTGCGTCTCTTATCTCTCCTGCATTGTGTGTATGTAAAGCACCATACTAGGACGTGAGTGTATTCACGCAAGGTTATTGTGATGGTAAGAGGGAGTCTTACCGCTGAAGAATTGATGCTTTTAAACTGTGGTGTTGGAGAAGACTCATAAAAGTCCCTTGGACTGCATGGAGATCCAACCAGTCAATCCTAAAGGAAATCAGTCCTGAATATTCATTGGACAGACAGATGCTGAAGCTGAAACTCCAATACTTTGGCCACCTGATGTGAAGAGCCAACTCATTAGAAAAGACCCTGATACTGGAAAAGAC
>NW_011494691.1:571427-592040 GCF_000754665.1 Bison bison bison | reverse complement strand
TCTAAATTTGGATCACAGTATCTGATGAGCATTGATTCCAAATGGAACAACTTGGTCTAATGTAGCAGAGAACCTTCCCAGTGAGTGACTGGATGGCTTTTAATAGGCTAGAGCTGAACACATGCCTTGCAGGATCTCAGTTCCCCAACATGGATCAAACCTAGGCCGTGGGAGTGACAGTGTTGAATCCTAACCACTAGACCACCAGGGAACTCCCTGAACAATCTCTGTTCAAAAACAAGCAAATTAGTGAATAATAGAGTCCTGAACTTTTAGTTTCAGTTTTATATGTGGACAATGAGCAACCTTTAATAAAGAGTTCATTCTTCTCTGCCAGAGACAAAAGCAGACCAAAGTCTATCCTGGCCTCTTAAAAAAGCCAACAGAAACCTCCCACAGGAGACTGAGATCTCAAATCATTGCACTCGTAACAATGATGGAGTTTCCATTGGCTGTTGTTGCTATGGTAATCATTGCTGACCTCACAGATCCTTTCCTAATGATGTTCTCAACAGGCTCACTTGTAGCATTTGCTCTGTGTGTATGTATCTATGTGTGTTTGCTTGTGACTAAGTTGTCCAGTCTTACTCTGAATCCAGAGTCAGAAGGTAGCAGGCACCAATGCATTGCCCTTAATAATGAATGCTAAACAAAGATTTGTGAGGCTGGATTCAGTGCATTGGATTTGGAAAAACAACCAAAGTTATAAGGAGTTTCAACAAATCTCTACAGTTCTTAAAGTGTAGTCTTGGAAATCCATGTTGCTGTCTATTTTCTCACTTGAACAGTTTCGGCTGCTCATTAGAGTAATCAGTAAACATATGAAGTTTGCAACTCTCAGCCTGCAGAAGTTCCCCCATCCTGCCCCCCAGCTAGGAGGGAGTAGTTATTTTAAAACTACCCTTCTTTAGAATTTATCATTAAACTTTTCTGGGAGAAGAGCAGCATGGACTTGACAGGCTACTGGCTACTCACCAGGTTTCTTAGTCTCTGGGGTTGGTTGATAGTGGTTCTCACAGCCTGCTGAGTATAAGCCCTTCTTGAGACTCTGGTACCATCCAAATGTGGGAAACACTCAATGTTATAATATCAAGACTGTTTAAAGACTTCCCAATTCTGACATTTCCCCAAACCTAAATTGATAAAATTTTATCAGATTTTTGCTCTGCCTCCAATGAAAAAATAATCCTCCCATGATAATATAGTATTTGTGGTTATAGAGTACCATGAATATTAAATGAATCAGTTTTTCCAAAAAGAAGGGATTGTTGTTGTTCAGTTGCTCAGTCCTGTCCGACTCTCTGTGACATCATGGACTACAACATGCCAGGCTTCCCTGCCCTTCACCATTTCCCAGAGCTTGCTAACCTCATATCAATTCAGTCAGTGATGCCATCCAAACATTTCATCCTCTGTCATCCCCTTCTCCACCTGCCTTCAATCTTTCCCAGCATCAGGGTCTTTTCTAATGAGTCAACTCTGAATCAGGTGGCCAGAGTTTTAGAGCTTCCACATCAGCATCAGTCCTTCCAATGACTCTTCAGGATTGATTACCTTTAGAATTGACTGGTTTGATTTCCTTGCAGTCCAAGGAACTCTTAAGAGTCTTCTCTAACACTACAGCTTAAAAGCATCAATTCTTTGGTGTTCAGCCTTCTTTATGGTCCAACTGTCACATCCATACATGACTACTGGAAAAACCATAGCTTTGTTTAGATGGAGTTTGTGGGCAAAGTAATGTCTCTGTTTTTTAATATGCTGTCTAGGTTTGAAATAGCTTTTCTTCCAAGGAGCAAGCACCTCTTAATTTCATGGCTTCCATCACCATCTGCAGTGGTTTTGGAGCCCAAGAAAATAAAATCTGTCACTGTTTCCATTGTTTCCCCACCTATTTGCCATGAAGTGATTTGACCGGATGCCATTATCTTCATTTTTTGTTCTCGGTTTGCATACTGTTGAAGCCTGGCTTGGAGAATTTTGAGCATTACTTTGCTAGCGTGTGAAATGAGTGCAATGGTGCAGTAGTTTGAATGTTCTTTGACCCCTTTGTTGGGGTTGGAATGAAAACTGACCTTTTCCAGTCCTGTGGCCACTGCTGAATTTTCCAAATTTGCTGGCATATTGAGTGCAGCATTTTAAGAGCATCTTTTAGGATTTAAATAACTCAACTGGAATTCTATCACTTCCACTACCTTTGTAGTGATGCTTCCTAAGACCTGCTTGACTTTGGACTCCATGATTTCTGGCTCTAGGTGAGCGATCACACCATCATGGTTATCTGGGTCATTAAGATCATTTTTGTATAGTTCTTCTGTGTATTCTTGCCACCTCTTCTTAATATCTTCTGCTTCTGTTAGGTCCATACCATTTCTGTCCTTTATTGTACCCATCTTTGCATGAAGTGTTCCCTTGCTATCTCTAACTTTCCTGAAGAGGTCTCTAGTCTTTCCCATGCTATTGTTTTCCTCTATTTCTTTCCATTGATCACTTAGGAGGGCTTTCTTATCTCCCCTTGCTCTCTTTGGAACTCTTTATTCACATGGGTATATCTTTCCTTTTCTCTTTTGCCTTTCGCTTCTCTTCTTTTCTCAGCTATTTATAAGGACCCCTAAAACAACCATTTGCCTTTTTGCATTTCTTTTTCTTGGGGATGATTTTGATCATCACCTCTTATACAGTGTCACAAACCTCTCTCCATAGTTCTTCAGGCATTCTGTCTATCAGATCTAATTCCTTGAATCTATTTGTTACTTCCATTGGTAGTCATAACGGATTTGATTTAGGTCATACCTTAATTGCCTAGTGGTTTCCCTACTTTCTTCAATTTAAGTCTGAATTTGGCAATAAGGAGTTCATGATCTGAGCCACAGTCAACTCCCAGTCTTGTTTTTGCTGACTGTATAGAACTTTTTCCTCTTTGGATGAAAAGCATATAATCAATCTGATTTTGGTATTGACCATCTGGTGATGTTCATGTGTAGAGTCATCTTTTGTGTTGTTGGAAAAGGGTGTTTGCTATGACCAGTGCATTCTCTTGGCAAAACTCTGTTAGCCTTTGCCCTGCTTCATTTTGTACTCAAGGCCAAACTTGCCTTTCATTCCAGGTATCTCTTGACTTCCTGCTTTTGCATTTCAGTCCCCTGTGATAAAAAGGACATCTCTTTTTTTGTTGTTCTAGAAAGTCTTGTAGATCTTCATAGAACCATTAAACTTCAGCTTCTTTGACATTAGTGGTTGGGGAATAGTCTTGGATTACAGTGATATTGAATGGGTTGCCTTGGAAACAAACAGAGATCATTCTGTTGTTTTTGAGACTGCACCCAAGAACTGCATTTTGGACTCTTTTTTCAACTATGAACGCTACTCCATTTCTTCTAAGGGATTCTTGTCCACAGTAGTAGATATAATGGTCATCTGAATTAAATTTGCCCATTCTGGTCCATTTTAGTTCACTGATTCCTAGAATTTCGATGTTCACTCTTGCCATCTCCTTTTGACCACTTCTGATTCACCTTGATTCATAGACCTAACACTCCAGGTTCCTATGCAGTATTGTTCATTACAGCATCGGACTTTACTTTCACCGCCAGATATATCCACAACTGGGCGTTGTTTCCAGTTTGGCTCAGCCTCTTATTTCCTTCTGAAACTGTTTCTCTACTCTTCTCCAGTAGGATGTTGGGCACCTACCAACCTAGGGAGTTCATCTTTCAGTGTCATATCTTTTCGCCTTTTTGTACTGTTCATGGGGTTCTCAAGGCAAGAATACTGAAGTGGTTTGCCATTCCCGTCTCCAGTGGACCATGTATTGTCAGAACTCTCCACCATGACCTGTCCGTCTTGGGTGGCCCTATATTGCATGGCGCATAGTTTGATTGAGCTACACAAGGCTGTGATCCATGTGATCAGTTTGGTTAGTTTTCTGTGATTGTGTTTTTCATTCTGTCTGGCCTCTGAGAGATGAGGATAAGAGGCTTGTGGAAGTTTTTTGGTGGGAGTGACTGGCTGTGTATTCAACTGGTTTTTGGTCTGCTCTAGCGGGCTGGGCCATTTTCAGTAAATCTTTAATCCAATTTTCTTCTGATGTGTTATGTTCCCTCCCTGTAGTTTGGCCTGAGACCAAACTATGGTAGGAGTAATGGCAGTAATGGCAACCTCCTTCAAAGGACTTATGCCAGCATGCCATGGCTCCCAGGACTGTTGTAGTCAGTGCCCTTAACCCCACAGCAGGCCACTATGGACCCATGCCTCCACTGGAGATTCCTAGACACTCACAGGCAAGTGTGGCTCAGTCTCTTGTGGGGTCACTGCTCCTTTCTCCTGGACCTTGTGCCTACAAGGTTTGTTTTGTCCTCCAAGAATCTGTTTTTCTGGGGGAGCTCAGTCCCTTGCCAGATCTCCAGCTTGGGAAATCTTTTGTGGGCCCTAGAACTTTTGCAACAGTGCAAGAACTCCTTTGGTATAATTGTTCTCTGTTTTGTGGGTCGTCTGCTTGGTGGCTCTATGGTGGCACTTAATGGCGGCCTCCTCCAATGAACTTATACTATTTACCACGTTTCCTAGATCTGCTGGAATCAGAGCTCAAGTTCCCGTGGTAGGTCACTGCTGACCTGTGCCTCTGCAGGAGACATTCAGACACTCAAAGGCAGGTCTGCCTCAGTCTCTTCTGAGGGTCACTGCTCTTTTCCCTGAGTTCTTGTGTGCACAAGATTTCGTTTGCACCCTCCGAGCATCTCTGGTGGATCTGAGGTTTGATTCTAAACACAGTTTCACCCCTCGTACTGTCTTGCTGGGGTTTATCCTTTGTCCTTGGATGCAGGGTATCTTTTTTTGGTGGGATCCAACATTCTTCTGTCTCTGGTTGTTCAGCAGCTAGTTGCGATCTTAATATTGCTGGAGAAGATGAGCGCATGTCTTTCTACTCCGCCATCTTGGAGGTAATTTATAAGCATTTATGTTAAATTTTATGTTTGCAAAATACATTTTAGTTGCCTCTCAAATTAGAGACCTACAAACCTAAGCCACTCCTGCCCCCATTTGATATCTCAGCTTTAGTAAGAAGGGCTCCCCAGGTGGCACTAGTAGTAAAGAACCTGCCTGCCAATGCAGGAGACATAAGAGATGGGGTTCAATCCCTGGGTCAGAAACATCCCCTGGAGAAGGGGATGGCATCCCACTACAGTATTTTTGCCTGGAGAATCCCATGGACAGAGGAGCCTAGCAGGCTCCTCCATGGGATCTCAAAGAGCTAGACATGACTCAAGAGACTTAGCACAGATGCAAACTTTAGAACAATAGGTAATTTTCTTTGGACATTGCCCCCAAACCATGTTTTTCACTAGCAGAAGAACACATGAAGATACAACTGCTTAACATCTGAAAAGTGGCCGTTCCAGAACATAATAAGTCCCTTGTGAAATCACAGTGAGGCTGAGGGCTATGAATCCTTCCCCACCCAGGATTCTGTTTCCTCTGGATATAACAGATGGATGCTAGGGGTTGTCAGTTTACCATAGGGATGTGCAAAAGAAAAAAGGTTTGTTACGTTCTAGGCAGTGTGGTGTGGGGCCATTGCCGCAGACCAAGAGTGAGAGGATTGGACTTGACAGTGGAATCTATCATTTCTAACAGTGTGGCCTTGATTGCATCAGTAACCTCTCCTACTTGTAAAATGAAGACATCTGCCTTTCTTGTCTCACCAGTGGTTGTATCAGATGAGTAACATGGATCATTCTTTGCAGCTTCTGGAGTGCTTTGGACATGTACTAACTCATTCACCAAAGTCTGATCATTCTGCACAGGCTGCAAAACATGTTTGCACATGTGTCTTTCCTGAGTCTAGGCTGTCAGGCTCCTTAGGCTCCTCAGTTTGCACAAGCTGACAGAGTGTATCCAAGAATACCAGATAGGGGAGGAAAGGAAAATAGCAGAGAAAAGAAGAGGAAAAGGGTAGGTACTCCCCTCCACCTACTCTCCTGCTCCATTCAGCACACTGATTTAATTCAGTTCTTTCCTGCTTTGTATGCATGGACAGAGCCTCTTGTGATAATGTGCATAAACAGAGGAGTCGTTTTTTAAAAATAACTTGAGATGTAGTTGGCTGCAGCCATCTGACAGAGCCCTGGATCTCTCTCCAGCAATGTCATCCATTTGTAGCCCATTGATTCATGATCTTTAATAATTTTTTTGAGGCAAATCTGAAGTTTACTTTATCTATGAATAAGGGACCCACCAAGCAAATGAAAGTGTAAATAAGTTTGCTAGGAAACATACTAACCTGCTTAAGAGAAAGGGCTGTTTTCAAATGCCTTACTTGCATCTATTTGTATCCTAACTACATACTGATTATGAGTGATTCTAGTCATTAAAGTAGTCCTATGAGGATTTCTACTTGGCAATATTTTATTAGCATTTAATTTGAATTACTCTAACAAAACTCCTCTTCTTTAAAACTCATCCGTAATTCAATATTGTCACCCAGATCTTCCTCCAACAGGATGAATTTGTTGTAAGGTATTATTGTAATTAATTACATGCTTCTAAATCCCTTGGAAACTGTCTGGTACAATTATATCCTTTGAATAAGACTTTCAGTTTCCTTTGGTTTCCTTGGATATTAATGCAAATGTCTTGACACTTAAATGGCATTGCTGAAGTTTGGGTACCGAGAAGAGTGTCCTGTAGAAGCCAATTAGAGAGATTGATAATTATTTATGTCCTCTATGACTAAACTCTAGTCCAAATAGGAGGCCAGCTTCTTCCTGTGAAAAGTTGGTTAGATTTCTGTAATTACATACACAAACCTTTATTCATAAAACAGCTTCTGCATTGTGCTTTACCTATAGTGAACATTGAATAAATACTTAATGAATGAAGGTATAAGAATACATACATCTTTGGGACTTTGCTTTTTCTTTCATATAGACTGTCTTAATGTTGACCAGCCTATATTATGATAGACACTCTGTAAGAGGATTGTGTTGAAAGCACTACCTGTTCATCCCATCCTCCCTTTTGCCCATCTTTCAAATATTTGGGGGGAACCTATTGTGAAACCACATTAAAAAGCAGACACATTACTTTGCTGAGGTTCGTATAGTACTTTACTAAAGGTTCATATAGTCAAAGCTATGGTTTTTCCAGTAGTCATGTATGGATGTGAGAGTTGGACCATAAAGAAGTCTGAACACTAAAGAATTCATGCTTTTGAACTGTGGTGTTGGAAAAGACTCTTGAGAGTCCCTTGAACTGCAAGGAGATCAAACCAGTCATTCCTAAAGGAAATCAATCCTGAATATTCATTAGAAGGACTGATGCTGAAACTGAAGCTCCAATAGTTTGGCCATCTGATGTGAAGAGCCGACTTATTAGAAAAGACCCTGTTGCTGGAAAAGATGGAAGGCAGAAGAAGAAGGGATGACAAAAGATGAGATGGTTGGATGGAATCCCTGATTCAGTGGACATGAATTTGAGCAAGTTCTGGGAGATGGTAAAGGACAGGGAAGCCTGGCATGCTGCAGTCCATGGGGTCACCAAGAGTCGGACACAGCTGAGCAACTGAACAATAACAAGAACTTTGGAGCCAGTCAGGCACAGAGAAGAGACAGACTCTCTGCCCCCATGCATGTCATATTTAGTGTACAAACTATTTAACCCTTAGTGGAGAGATTTGCCTTTCATTGTACTCAGAGCTGCTGTGTGCTTGGTCCAAGTCCAATCTCAGCCATCCTTCTGTGGTTATTGCTTTGAGCCTAACTGCACCACTAGTTACAAGGCAGATGCTATGAGCAACGGCTTATTCCTTCTTAATATATCCCAATTTTTCACTTTATGCTATGATTATGTAACCTCTAGGGACTCTCCAGTACTAGGGATCCACAGTTCTAAATAAATAAAGTAGTTTTGTACTAAAGATTATAGCTAATGTTTTTGAGCATTTACTCTGTCTATGCCAGACACTCTTTTAAGAACATCTCATATGTTCTCTCATTTAATTCTCAGAGTATCTATGGAGTGTTATTTTCATTTTACAGATAAGGAAACTTGAGTCATGCAGGAACACATTTGTATTTGACAGTTTCACACAAAGGAACCCTTGCTCTTTCTAACAGTAAGACCATTTGGCATCTTGCCCAATTTTTTCAGCTTGTTTCCACCTCACTTGATCTGTTACAGCTGTCCTCATTTATTTACATGGGAGAGTGAGGCATATGAGACTGTCTCTGAAGTTGGCTTAAAACTCAGCATTCAGAAAACGAAGATCATGGCATCTGGTCCCATCACTTCATGGGAAATAGATGTGGAAACAGTGGAAACAATGTCAGACTTTATTTTTGGGGGGCTCCAAAATCACTGCAGATGGTGACTGCAGCCATGAAATTAAAAGATGCTTATTCCTTGGAAGAAAAGTTATGACCAACCTAGATAGCATATTCAAAAGCAGAGACATTACTTTGCCAACAAAGGTCCATCTAGTCAAGGCTATGGTTTTCCCAGTGGTCATGTATGGATGCAAGAGTTGGAGTGTGAAGAAAGCTGAGCGCCGAAGAATTGATGCTTTTGAACTGTGGTGTTGGAGAAGACTCTTGAGAGTCCCTTGGACTGCAAGGAGATCCAACCAGTCTATTCTGAAGGAGATCAGCCCTGGGATTTCTTGGAAGGAATGATGCTAAAGCTGAAACTCCAGTACTTTGGCCACCTCATGCGAAGAGTTGACTCATTGGAAAAGACTCTGATGCTGGGAGGGATTGGGGGCAGGAGGAGAAGGGGACGCCAGAGGATGAGATGGCTGGATGGCATCACTGACTCAATGGATGTGAGTCTGAGTGAACTCCAGGAGTTGGGGCTGGACAGGGAGGCCTGGCGTGCTGCGATTCATGGGGTCGCAAAGAGTCGCACACGACTGAGCGACTGAACTGAACTGAACTGCTTTCTGTGCTTCTACAGGTCCAGGACTGTCGTACTTAACCAGGTCTTCTGAATCCTGGGTCAAGACACATCCTCCTCCTTTCTGCTCATCTGACCAGAGCCCTACTGAAGACCTCTCACTTGTCATGGGAGATTTGGATTCTTGATGACTTTAAGCAGTTACTGGGATAGCATTATAATGTAATGCGTTTCATATCCCCTGCATTTAGTTGAGGCGCTAGTACCAACTCCCAGCTTTTTTTCCTGCTCCTTTGTTGAATTAACATCTGGAACCTACCTTTAACAGTTCTAGAATGAAAGTGAAAAAGTGAAGTCGCTCAGTCGTGTCCGACTTTTTGCAACCCCTGACTGTAGCCTATCAGACTCCTCCGTCCATGGGGTTTTCCAGGCAAGAGTGCTGGAGTGGATTGCCATTTCCTTCTCCAGGGGATCTTCCCAACCCAGGAATCAAACCCGGGTCTCCGGCATTGCAGGCAGATGTTTTACCATCTGAGCCACCAGGGAAGCCCAATAAAAAACCAGTTCTATGCCCAGAAAATCAGTACTACTTGGGAAATAAATCACATTACTCTAGCTGAAAGGAAAAAACTCCCACAAATTTATCTGTCATTTTGATTTTGATCCATTCTTTCACTATTGTAGTACATTTTCAGGGTCTCAGAGAATCTGCTCTTTCCGTGAAAGTGCTTGTTGAAGCATCTTCTTTAACATATGATCAAAATGGAGAGAGCCCTTCTTTTGACAGGAAACTTCACTTCTTGTTACTGAAAACTGTCACAACAGTCATTATATCTGGCTTTCAGAGACTTCCTGGAGTTAGGAGAACAATAGACAGTTAAAATGGCAGTGTCAAGAACATTCTAGGGTTTTAATAATGAGTACCACAGGAAATTTTTCTCTTGAGTTTGTAAGAAAAAGGTAGGAATATTTGGGAGACTGGCATAGTGCGAAAATGAACTTTAATGCTATATTTTCTTAATGAAGTATTCTTTCTAGCCTTTGGAAGTTGAAAATATTAATTTTATGCCATGGTCTTCATTTTCTTGTTACTGATGTGAAAGTGACTAAGGGAAATTTCTCTTCAGCTGTCCCTCTCTGCATTTTAAGTACTCTCCCCATTTTAAGTACTCTTCCCGAAAAGATGCATTTGCAGCTTTTTGACTTTTTATTTGATGAAACATCATTTAGAGTTCTTAGATCCAGTTTATTGGCTCTTAATTTTTATGTATATTCAGGGCTTCTGAGGCTTATGATTTCTGATTTAGTAGCAGTACTTATTTATCTGCTTCTTCCACCTTCTCTAAGTCGAAAAAAATAATAACAAAAGACTCAAGTATTAGGAAGAGATGTTTATTTGGGGGGTGGTTCTCAGATGGTGCTAGTAGTAAAATAATCTGCCTGCTGATACAGGAGATGGGAGAAATGCAGGTTCAATACCTGGGTGGGGAAGATTCCGTGGAGTAGGAAATGGCAACCCACTCCAGTATTCTTGACTGGAAAATTCCGTGGACAGAGGAGCCTGCTGTGCTATAGTCCATGGGGTACCAAAGAGTCAGACATGACTGAGCTCGCGCGTGTGCACACACACACCACACACACATGCTTTTTTGTGTGCACTGCAATGTGTTTTTCCAATTTTTTACCTTAATTTACATAGCTCTAATATGATTTCTTAATTTCTAATAGTTTTGATATATTTACCATGTTCAGCATGTTGAAAGTACAGAGTTTGTGAACAATTTATATGAACTGCTGATTCCACTTCTGCAGTTTCTCACTTACCACAATAGCTGTGGATGGTTTAAGAGACTCCTGTATTAGTTACAAGGTATGCTTAAATGGTAAAAATAAGCTGCAGGCTTTATTTAAAAAAAAAAAAAACTAAATGATGGAAACTATATGAAAGCAATAACAAATTATTAACATTTTTAAAGTGTAAGTAAGGCTTACTTTGTTTTAAAATTGATCAAAATTTTAAAAAAACTATAAAGAGAATAAGTCTTCCTGTTCTCTGATTCTAAAGTGTTATTTAAAGGTAACTAGGTTAAAGTGGTGACTGCAGCCATGAAATTAAAAGACGCTTACTCCTTGGAAGGAAAGTTATGATAGCATATTGAACCAACCTAGATAGCATATTGAAAAGCAGAGACATTATTTTGCCAACAAAGGTCCGTCTAGTCAAGGCTATGGTTTTTCCAGTGGTCATGTATGGATGTGAGAATTGGACTGTGAAGAAAGCTGAGCACCGAAGAGTTGATGCTTTTGAACTGTGGTGTTGGAGAAGACTCTTGAGAGTCCCTTGGACTGCAAGGAGATCCAACCAGTCCATCCTAAAGGAGATCAGCCCTGGGATTTCTTTGGAAGGAATGATGCTAAAGCTGAAAGTCCAGTACTTTGGCCACCTCATGCGAAGAGTTGATTCATTGGAAGAGATCCTGATGCTGGGAGGGATTGGGGGCAGGAGGAGAAGGGGACAACAGAGGATGAGATGGTTGGATGGCATTACTGACTTGATGGACATGAGTTTGAGTGAACTCCAGGAGTTGGTGATGGACAGGGAGGCCTGGCCTGCTGCAATTCATGGGGTCGCAAAGAGTCAGACACGACTGAGCGACTGAACTGAACTGAGGTTAAAGTTTCTGTAGAACCTTCCAGAAATGATCTAATGTTCTACACACACACACTCACACCCACATCCATGCATAAATATACATAAGTACATTGTTGTTGCTTAGTCAATAAGTCATGCCTAACTCTTTGTGACCCATGGACTGTAGCCTGCAAGGCTCCTCTGTCTGTGGGATTTCCCAGGCAAGAATACTAGAGTGGACTTCCATTTCCTTCTCCAGAGGATCTTCCTGACCCAGGAATTGAATCCATATCTCCTGCATTGGCAGGTGGATTACTGCCAAGCCACCAGGAAATCTACGTATATACATATACATACACATCTGTACTTATATATATACATATATAGATATCAGTTCAGTTCAGTTCAGTCGCTCAGTCGTGTGCGACTCTTTTCGACCCCATGAATCGCAGCACGCCAGGCCTCCCTGTCCATCACCAACTCCCGGAGTTCACTCAGACTCACATCCACATGCACGTAACACACATATGTACTTACCTATGGGTTCTATTGTGCAATATGTTTTTCTTAATATTGTATCTTAGAAATCTGCCCATATCAATACATATATTCTACCTTACTTTATTGGCTATATAGTAGTGGTGGCATGTCATAATTTAAATTACCTTCTATTTATTAACATTTGGGTTATTTCTAGATTTATCCTGTCACAAACAATGCTGCAATAAATATCCTTGGATGTACCTTTTCACCTTTCTTTTTTTGGTGAAAGTGAAGTGAAAGTCACTCAGTTGTTTCTGACTCTTTGCAACCCTATGGACTATATAGGCCATGAGTTCTCCAGGCCAGAACTGGAGTGGATAGCCTTTCCCTTCACCAGGGGATCTTCCCAGCCCAGCGATCGAACCCAGGTCTCTCACATTGCAGGCAGATTCTTTACCAGCTGAGCCACAAGGAAAGCCAAAGCAGGGGAATTAACTAGTGAAGGTGTGTGCATTTTTAGATAATGCCAAATTGTCCTCCAGAATGACTGTATCAGTTCCAGCAACAGTGTTTATATGTTTATATGTGTTACAGTATATACAGTATATGTTTCACTTCAGTATATACTTATTGAGTACTTACTATGTGTCTTCTCTGAAATGGGATCTCAGGATCAAAAACCGTCCTTGTCAAGTCATGAAAGTGAATATAAAGAAAGCATTTCCAGGATCGACTTCTAGTTCTATTCCTAGCCTAAATTGACAACTTCCCCTACATCCCCCTTCCTGCATCAGTGGCTTGCTTTCCTTGTGGGGGAAAAAAAAGTAGCTTTTTTTCCCCCTCTAGTACCTACCTTGATGTCAGTTGCTTTTAGGAGCTAGGATGCACTGTTGGCCTCTCTTTGGAAAGGGAAGCATGGAATTCTATCAGCAGAACAGCACAAAGGCAGGAGAAACACAGTTTATTTATTATTGAAACTCCTTCACCTCTGTGGGTTCTCAGAGAAAGTATTTCACTTTAGGGCACTAAAATTATGTTAAAGACACTGAGGGCTTCTTCAGAATTCATTGAGGGGGGAAATGTGGATAGTAGCATTAGTCATTTGGGACCACGTTGGTTTCTGATACCAAAATTACCTAAATGAGTAAAATACAATCTGTAAGTTAAAATATCTGGTTGCTACTATGGCTGATTCATGTTGATGTTTGGCAAAAACCAACACAATACTGTAAAGCAATTATCCCTCAATTAAAAATAAGTTAAAATATCTGGTTGCTAGTCTGTTTAGTAAATGAATAAATAGGAGGGTCCTTAGTACACAACATTGTGGATGGATAAACCTGGTTTTCTAAATGGAAGCATATGTACTGATAATTCAACTCTTATAGCTGAGGATGAACAAGATCTCTGGTTCTCTAAGAACTGAAATTTCCCTGGAGGAAGCTCAGAATGAACACTTTAGAGCTGCCCAGTCTTGGGCCATTACCTTGAGCCTGTGGGCATTATTTTATCCTGGGGTAAAAGGAGGCTGCAATTTGCCCAACAGCTATGTGTGCTCCAGGCCACTACCAAGGGAGGCTGACTCGGCAGCTGCTGTTCCACAGCCAACCCACCAGCCTCTGAGTGTGTTCTAAAAGATAAAGAGAAAAAAGTAAGCCCCTTAGAGAGGCTGGAACAGGCTAGTAGTTGCTAGGCAAGTTATTCGTGGGTCCTTGCCAAATGTCTGCAATGCAAATAGGAAACTTTCTGGGAAGAGGAGTGAGATGGTGGCGCATGTTGGTTGCCATAGGAATGTTTCTCTGATTGGAACAAGACCACAAAGTAGAGACAGCAAGACGGCTGTATCTATGGTTCTTTCTGCTTGGGCATGGGAGCCCAGGGTGGGCCATGGAGCAGAGGTAAGCCATGGGGAGGAAGGGGCTAAACCCAAGAAACGTTCTGTGAGGCTAAGTGTGTGGAAAAGGCAGAAGGATGCTGCATCCTGTGAAGGGAAGAAGGGCCTCAGCAGATGAGTCCCTAGATGCCCTGTGAAACTAATGGTTTCTGAAGCTAAAAACAGGCAGGAGAATTAAGAACAGTTTAACTCTGGGAAATTACATGATGAACCCCTATCCTGTTCTGAAGGTCTGAGACTTGGAGAAGCTACCATCTAGAATTAAGTAAGGGAAAATTCTGATTTGACTCTGGAAAAAACCCAGGTTTAAATTAGATGTAGATTTAAAATAGTGAGATTTAGTTGGAAGAAATATTTAATTTGAAGTTATTTTTTAAGTAAATATTATGCTAGATTATATCTTTATTTTAATTCATAAAACAAAGGTAGTGATAAAGATTTGTTAATTAATTATGCTGCTATATTAAGTTCTCTTTTTATAGAGGGGGAAGCACAATTGACCAAATTGTGTGTTACTGATGTCAAACCTTAAAAAGACCCTCTAAGATGGGCTTAGTGCTCTATTAATAAGCACCTTACGTATCTGGTGGCAGCTTCTGGAATGACAGCTCAGGGTCCAAGCAGAAATAAGCAGCTTTTAGCTTTTTCAAGTGTTGAACCTTTGTGCTATTTAACTTCTCTGTCATTGATCAATTATCAGCTCTTAAAATGGAAGTGAGAGCTAATCCTTGCCTTTCTGGAATGTTGTGAGCATGGATGCTGCTGTCATTGAATACAATTTCTGGAGATAGTAGAAGATCCTGAGGCGCCTATGATGATAATGACAGGCTTAGGTTGTCATAAGGATTTAGGTCAAAGATTTTGTGTTTCAGGTTTTTTTCTTTAACTTAAAGGAAACTTTGTTTAGCTGATAGTTTTACTTATACATATGAAGTATTTATATATATATATAATTATTATTATCATTTGTGCCATAGATTTGATTTGTGTTCAGAGGGTATTTAAAATAGTCTCATTAGGGTGTATATGTGTGTGTATTAAAAAAAGTTGCTTCTTTTTTAACATATTTATTTATTTCCTTACTTGGCTGTGTCGGGTCCTAGGTGCTGCATGCAGGATCTTTCTTTGTGGTGCACAGGCTCTCTAGTTGTGACCCACAACCCCTCTTCCATGGGTAGAGGGGACAATGAGGCTTCTTGACCCAGTCAGTCTAGAAGTCTGGAGCAAGGGGCTGAGGAGGAACATTTTCTAATTCAAATTAACGTAAATAAAACTATGACCTTAATTAGGAAACACATTGAAATGTGGACATTTGAATCTTCCACTGAAACAGAAACTAGAGCCAAATGTGAAGAATGAAACAATAAGAAAGACAAAGGAGGGCCTAGAAGCAGGAAACACACTGACGTAAGTGTGTAAGCAGCCGCGCTGTCGCCTCTGCTCCAGAGAATGTGCTCAGCAGTTGCGGCATACAGTGGAAGTGCTTCTTTTCGTGTGGTTTCTTCTTGGGTCATGTAAAGAAGACTAATAGAACATGATATTTATTATCAAGTATTTGAATTATAGTGATGCATAAATACAAAGGATGGCATAAGACCCAGATTAGAGGTTACTGTATTCTGTTTCAGAATTCACTCCTTCATCAGTGTTTTGGTCTGCACCTTTAGCATCGTTTTTACTTTAATTGATCAGATAATGGTTGATTGACAAATTAATCTGAGGTAAATTTGTAAACCAAATGTCAAATTTTAATTTACCGGAAGAGTATAATTAGAAAAACAATCTTTGGACTCTTCAGATGGTATAATCTTTCTCTAGTTTGATCTTGACAAAGAAACTAAAATGTATATTGGTTATAATGTTTTTTAAAAAGTGATATTCTTATCCAGACCTACTAGAATTTAAGCAACACTATCTAATAAAAATATAATGTGCACCTCAAATGTGCACTTTCTATGTAATTTTAAATCTTTTAGTAGCCACTTAAGAGTAAAAGGAAACAGGTAAAATTAGATTACCATTTTAACAGTAATTAATATAATTATTAATGAGATATTTTACATTTTTTCATATTAAATCTTGAAATCCAGTGTACATTTTTCACTTGTAGCTGATCTAAATTTGGACAGTATGTTTTCACAGAAAACACATGATCTGTATTTAGATTAAAATTTACAGTTGAAACGGTAGATTCACATACCCAAGTCATTCCACAGTGCATATCAACTTTGCAATAATTGAATCAGTATCTATTTCTAAATTTAAAGCTAAATAAAATTTGAAATAAAATTCAGTTCCTCTGTCTCACTAGCCACGTTTCAGGCACTCAGTAGCGACACTTGGCTGGTAGTGGCTGCCATGTTGGACAGCATAGACAGGCCTGCTTTTCTCCAGCTTCTGTTCTTCACTCCCACATACCTCAGTTGTGAGTCCTGTCTGAGAACTCTAATGGAGAAAGGACCTCACTTTGTAAGCAGGGAACTACAGACAAAGAGTTTACATTTTTAAAAGAGATTTCCATTTAAACTATTAGAACCCGCCTGGCAAGGTTATCTGTTTGGTTGACTATACTGTCCCCACCTTGCTCCCAGACATACCCTCAACAGGTAAAACCATGCCAGTGTACCTCCCTCGGGCTTCTCCGGTCAGCCTCCGCACTGGCCCGGTGCCTTTACATCAGTGTGTTTCCTGCTTATAGGCCCTCCTTTGTCTTTCTTACTGTTTCATTCTTCACATTTGGCTCTAGTTTCTGTTTTAGTGGAGGATTCAAATGTTCACCTTTTAGCATGGTTCTTAATTAAGGTCACAGTGTTTGATTTATATTAATTTGAATTAGAAAATCTTCCTTCTCAGCCCCTTGCTTCAGACTTCTAGAGTGACTGGGCCAAGAAGCCTCACAGTCCCTTCTACCCATGGAAATATTTTTCTTTGGGCAAATCAGGGTTCTTCACTATGGTCACCTGTGATTAGACCTGTTAACCTTTAAGAACCTCTCTTTTTTCCCTAGGCAGGAGGAATTAAGAAATATGTAGGTAGGTAGGTTATGATTTGGAAGATAACCGCCGCCTCCGCCCCCTTAGCCTTGCTATAGATTTTTGCTTTGCATTTTGCTTGGGTCTGAACCTTGTTTGGCATATAGCATGATCACCAAGAGGTTATAGAGCACAGAGTTCATCAGTTCCTATTGGATACTTGCCACTTTCAAGGGACATCATCAATTACAGTGTTGAAATTCACTCTGTGCATTCTGGGACATATAAGGTAAAAAGTACTTCCAGAGCCTTTCCAGGTCTACGGAATAATGTGTTATCCAAGACAGTATACAAGGCCTCCCTTGGTAAGAAAACTAGCTCAGAAATTCGGTCTGTTGAGTCATTTTGAACTAATTTGAGTAGGAATGCACATTGTGTGCCTTCTTCATTACCATCAGAATCAAATAATTTTTAAATAGGACTTTGTGGAATGATTATCAATGACAGAAGGAAAACCTTGTATGCTAATTCCTAGTCCATGAGCTGTGAAGGGTGTGATATCAGGAAAGCCATTGGCTTGCTTTGGGCCTCACTTCTCACCTGTCAAATGTTAGACCAGGTGGTCTTGAGGCCCATTTCAACCATCACATGTTTTGACCATCTTGACTGATCCCTCAGCTTCCCAGATAACCAGAGGCCTGTGAAGTCACTTCCTGAGAACATGTAGCAAGTGGGAGGCAGGTCTCTGGTTCTCAGTCATGTGCTTTGTCCACCCCAGAAGCTTCATCAGGCTCTTAGAGGCTGAGCATGAACCAGATGAAGATATTCAAAAGAATGGCTGGTTCTATCTATCCGCATGGAGAAGGCAATGGCACCGCACTCCAGTACTCTTGCCTGGAAAATCCCATGGATGGAGGAGCCTGATAGGTTGCAGTCCATGGGGTCGCCAAGAGTCGGACACGACTGAGCGACTTCACTTTCACTTTTCACTTTCATGCTTTGGAGAAGGAAATGGCAACCCACTCCAGTATTCTTGCCTGGAGAATCCCAGGGATGGGGGAGCCTGTTGGGCTGCCGTCTATGGGGTCGCACAGAGTTGGACATGACTGAAGCGACTTAGCAGCAGCAGCAGCATCTATCCGCATAACATCATTCATTTTGTCTGCTGATATTTTGAGGTTGCTGGCCAAAACCTCTAAAACCTCCAGGTTGCCTGTTTTCTGCTACCTTCAGTAATTCAGCTCAGGCATCTCTATGGCATAAAGTCCACCAGTGACCTCTAAACAAAAAATATATATCAGTTCTTTGTTGCTGAAGAGATATGATGACAAAGGAAAAAGCAGCAGCTGGAATGCAGTTAACTTTGCTCAAATATTTACCATTTAAACAACTATAACAAAGCAAAGCAGAATAGAAGACCCCAGTACAGTACTGCTGTTGAAGTTCCCAGAGTGGGCTGGCGGCCTGCTTCAAGTGTTGAGGCGGTGCTCACAGATAGGAGGCTGAGCCTGACTTTCTCAGGAGGGCAGCTTTTTGCCAGCAAACGCAGGAGCCTTTGTACTCCTGTCATTCAGTTGTTTAAAAAAGACAGAGGTGTCAAGGAAAGGAAGCTTATTAATTGCCTATTAGGTGTACAAGGCATACTAAGTATTTTTTATGTATTGGCTCATTTAATTCTATAACCACTCTACAAGATAGATAGGTATTATTTCCATTTTACAAATCAATATAAGTACTCAGGAAAGTAATATAGCTTGGTTAGGGTCACAAAGTAAGTGAGAAGGAATTTTATTTGGCTCTGAAATCTAATTATTTTCCACTAATTTCAGTAATATCCAATAGTGGTGATTTCAGTTTGGTTCCACTGAGTTTGAGGAGGATGCCTGATGCCAAATCTGAAGATGCCAACATAAATGGACCAGAATGAAAGGGAAATACGTAAATAGAGTAATTCATTTATAAGCAGAGGTTGTTAAACTGCATCTCAGAGATCCTTTGAAGATATAACAAGCAAAAATATTAAATAAGTTTTTAAAATAATAGGATTATAAAGATACTCACTGATAGGATCATTGATCAGTGGCAAAAAGTTTAATCCTAAATCAAATTTAACCTTCAGAGGTGGTGCTTGCTGCTTTTGGGGTGAAATATCGTGCTATCATTTTGGTTTTTAAGAAACTGTGTTGTTTGGGTTGGTGGTTCCTTTGGGGACATGAGAGGATGACATTTACATTCAATGTCCTTCCCACAGATATGAATGACAACAGTTATCTAATCCTGCACAATAAAGTTAGTATCTTAAAGCAACAGCCATGTTTATTTTGCCCACACATCTGCAGTTTGGGCAGGGTTCAACGGGGATCATTCATCTCTGCTCACTCAGCATCAGCTGGGTTGGCCTGAAGGCTTTAATCATCTGAGCTCACTCTCTCATATGTCTGAAGCCTGGTCTGGAAAGACTGGAATAGCTGGGCTCCTCTGGCATCTCTCTTTCTTGGTGGCCTCTCCAGCATGAATTGCTGCAGGGTAGCCAGACTTCTGTGCTAGCTCAGTGCTCTTAAAGAAGTGACTCAAAATTCATTTTGATATTTGGCAAAACTAATACAATTATGTAAAGTTTAAAAAAAAAAAAAGAAATGATTTTACAAACAACAAGAAAAAAAAAGATAAAGTCAGGCTGTAACCTTATCTTTTATGACCCACCCTAGGAAATCACACAGCATCCCTACAGTGCATTCTGTTCATTGAAGCAGTTACAAAAGCTGCTCAGGTTCAGTGGGAATGGAAATAGATTCCCTCTCTTGATAGGGAAGTGGAAAGTTTCTGGAAGAGCATGTGGAACTGGAAATATTACAGTGGCCATTTTTGGAAAATACAGTCTGCTGTACAGATAAGCCAGGATATGGGTTATATGCTGATGCCTAAGCCAGATATATCTCTGGGCATTTCTTGCCCATCCAAGGGAGCATATTGGTATGCAAATGAAATATAATTTATTTCCCTATAATTTAACCCGCCATAATTTACACTCTTCAAAAAAGTAAATCATCTGCAAAATTTTGGCACTTTGTCTACCATTAGAAACAAATCACTTGTAAAACATGAGTGGATTAGGCTAATGAGATAGCTAGTATGCTCTTCCTGAATTTTCCATCATTGTTGAGCCCATGCCTGTTTAATGTTCTTGAATTGTCATCATATTTCTGCTTTTCTACATTGTGTGCAGAAATAAACAGCTGAATATTTATGTAAACATTTTGCATAGAAACCTTTCCACTTAAAACTAAAAAGTGAAGAAGACAGTTACACTTAAAATTGAATGTTTCTGGTAGGGGTTCATTCTAGTGTTTTAAAACATCTGCTACCTCCTCTTTTGAAGATGAAATGATTATTCAAGACACATTTCTTAAAGTTTACAAAATTAGTATCTTTCAAGTGCAACTTGTAAAATGTAGGAATCCTGGAGCGTGGCACACAACAGACTTAGGTACATTTTGCATTAATTGGGCTTAGTTTGTTCTAGACCTTTTTTAAAACAGTAAAATATTCCATCTATATTAAGAAATATAAAATTTATAGGTACAGTTTAAAGAAAAATATGAATACTTGTGTATACACCCTGCAAGTTAGAAAGTAGACTGTTACCTACCTTATCCCCTGGAGGCTAAACCCTTTCTTTCCTTTATTGTATTACCATATCTGTAGCAAGACTTCCCTGGTGACTCAGTAGGTAAAGAATCTGCCTA
>NW_011494691.1:571175-571327 GCF_000754665.1 Bison bison bison | reverse complement strand
CAGGTAAAGCGTCTGCCTACAGTGTGGGAGACCTGGGTTCTATCCGTGGGTCGGGAAGATCCTCTGGAGAAGGAAATGGCAACCCACTCCAGTACGCTTGCCTGGAAAATCCCAGGGACGGAGGAGCCCGGTAGGCTACGGTCCATGGGGTC
>NW_011494691.1:558134-571000 GCF_000754665.1 Bison bison bison | reverse complement strand
AAAAAAAAAAAAACTTGTACATCTTTCATTAGTTTTACAGTTGACCCTTGAGCAACAATGGGTTTGAACTGTACAGATACACTTATACATGGATTTTTTTCCTAGTAAATATGTACTCCAGTGCTACTCAATTTGTAGTTGATTGAATTTGAAGATGCAGAGCTATGAATACAGAGGGCCAACCACAGAGTTACATTGAAATTTTTGACTGAGTTGCTCAGGGGTCAATTCCCCTGATTCTTGTGTTGCTCAGGGTCAACTGGATTCTTAGGTACTTTATATTTTTGTTGCTGTTGTTAATGGTATCATTCTGATTATTGCCAAGTATGAACCTGCAGTTGATTTCTGCATATTAGTTTTATGAAAATCGAATTTGCTAAATCTCACTACAGGCGTACTTGTTTTTTTCTTTTTGCACTTCAGTTTATTGCACTTCACAGGTATTGCATTTTTTAAAAATTGAAGGTGCATGTAAGCCTGTTTCAAGCATTTTTCCAGCAGCATTTGCCTACTTGGTGTTTTTGTGTCACATTTTGGTAGTCCTGGCATATTTCATACTTTCATATTATTATTGATACTCTGTTTTATATGGTAATCTATGGTCTTTCATGCTACTACTGTAACTGCTTTGGGGCATCACAAACTGCACCCTTATTAGATGGTGAACTTAAGTGATAAATGTTGTGTGTGTTCTGACTGCTCCACCAGCCAGCTAGCTGTTCTCACATCCATCTCCCTCTCCCTGGGGCTCCATGAGACACAGCAATACTGAAATTAGGCCAGTTAATAGCCCTACAATGGCCTCTAAGTGTTCAAGTTAAAGGAACAGTTGCTCATCTCTCATTTTAAATCAAAAACTAGAGATGATTAAGCTTAATGAGGAAGGCATGTCAAAAGCTGATAGCTAGGCCTTTTCCACAAAACATCTAAGTTTTGAAAGCAAAGGAAGAGGAAAAGTTCTTGAAGGAAATTAAAAGTGAACACATGAGTGGTGAGAAAGCAAAGCTGCCTTATTGTGAATGTAGAGAAAGTTCTAGTGGTCTGGATAGAAGTTCAAACCAGCCACAATATTCCTTTAACCCAAAGCCTAATCCAGAGCAAAGCCTTAATTCTCTTCAATTCTATGACAGCTGAGAGAATTGACAAAGCTGCAAGAGAAAAGTTTGGAGGTAATAGAAGTTTAAAGAAAGAAGCTGTCTCTAACAGAGAAGTGCAAAGTGAAGCAGCAAGTGGCTTCGCTAAACAGCAGATTTTCCATGTAGACAAAACGGCATTCTACTGGAAGAAGATGCCATCTGGGACGTTCATAGCTTGAGAGTACGAGTCAGTGCTTGGCTTCAAAGCTTCGAAGGACCGGCTGACTCTTGTTAGGAGCTAATGCAATGCGAGTGGTGACCTTAAGTTGAAACTGGTGCTCTTTGACTATTCCAAAAATCCTAGAGCCCTTAAGAAGTGCTCAATGTACTCTGTGTGTGTTCTAGAAATGGAACAACAAAGCCTAGATGACAGCACCTGTTTAAAACATGTTTTAGTGAATATTTTGCAGAAGGAAATGGCAATCCACTCCAGTATTCTTGCCTGGAGAATCCCATGGACAGAGGAGCCTGGAGGGCTTTAGTCCATGGGGTCACACAGAGTCGAACATGACTGAAGCGACTAAGCTGCAGCAGCAGTGAATATTTTAAGCCCACTGTGGAGACCTACTGCTCAGCAAAGATTCCTTTCAAAATATGACTGTTCATTTACAATGTACCCGGTCATCCAAGAATTCTTATGGAGATATACACTAAAATTAATGTTATTTCCATACTTGCTAACACATTATCCATTCTGTAGCCCTCGAATCACGGAGTAACTTCAGGTCTTATTATTTAAGAAATATATTTCGTAAGGTTGTAGCTTCCATAAATAGTGATTCCCCTGATAGATTTGGGTAAAATAAATGGAAAACCTCTGAAGAAGAGTCATCATTGTAACTGCCATTAAGACATTTGTGATTCATGAGAAGATTTCAGAATATCAACATTACAGAAGCTTAGAAGAAGTTGATTCCAACCCACATGAATGACTTTGAGGGGTTCAGGACTTTAGTGGAGGAAGTAACTGCAGATGTAGAAATAGCAAGAGATGTAGAATTAAAAATGGAGCCTGGAAATGTGACTGAGTTCCTGTTACTCTCATGATAAAAACTTCACAGATGAGAAATTGCTTCTGATGGATGAGCAAAGTTCTTGAGGAGGAACCCACTTCTGGTGAAGATGCTATGAAGACTGTTGAAATGAAATCAAAGGATTTAGAACTTTATATAAACTTAGTTGATAAAGCAGCCACAGAGTTTGAGAGGATTGACTTCAGTTTTGAAAGTTATGTGGGTAAAATCTATCAAACAGCATTACATGCTACAGGGAAATTGTGAGTGGAAGCATCGATCAATGCAGTAACTCAGCTGTCTCATTTTAAGAAGTTTCCACAGCCACCCCAACCTTCAGCAACGCACCACCCTGATCAGTCAGTAGCTATCAACATTAAGGGAACATCGTCCACCAACAAATAGATTAGGACTCACTGAAGGGTCAGATGATGGTAGCATTTTTTTAACAATAAAAATATTTTAAAATTAAGGTATGTACGGAGAAGGCAATGGCACCCCACTCCAGTACTCTTGCCTGGAAAATCCCATGGACAGAGGAGCCTGATAGGCTACAGTCCATGGGGTTTCGAAGAGTCGGACACGACTGAGCGACTTCCCTTTCACTTTTCACTTTCATGCACTGGAGAAGGAAATGGCAACCCACTCCAGTGTTCTTGCCTGGAGAATCCCAGGGACGGGGAAGCCTGGTGGGCTGCCGTCCATTGGGTTGCACAGAGTCGGACACGACTGAAGCGACTTAGCAGCATGTACATTGTAATTTTAGACATAATGTTATTATGCACTTAGACCGAAGTATGGTGTAAACATAACTTTCTGTTGTGGATCAGTCACTAAGTCCTGCCCAACTCTTTGCGACCCCATAGACCGTAGCCCGCCAGGCTCCTCTGTCCATGGAATTTCCCAGGCAAGAATACTGGAGTGGTTAGCCATTGCCTTCTCCAGGAAATCTTCCCAACCCAGGGATCGAACCTGTGTCTCCAGCATTGCAGTCAGATTTTTTACCGATTGAGCCAAGGGGGAAGCCTTTTTATATGCACAAGAAAACCAAAAAATTCATGTGACTCACTTTATTGTAATATTGATTTTGTTTAAATCTTATCTATCCTTATTGACTTTTATCTGCTGAAGCTGTCAATTACTAAAGCTGTCAATTACTAAAAATATTGCAATTTCTGTCTCTGGTGATTTGCTCATTTCTCTAGTTATCATGTCAGTTTTTTGCTTTGAATGTTTTCAGGTAATATTAATAGATATACACAATTTATAATTCTTTGTGTGTTTTTCCATGTTTTAGATGTGTCTTTTACAATCAATGCATAGCTAGATTTTTATTTATTGTCTAAAAATATTAATTAGAAAGTGGGTCTTTTGCCTTTATTGCAATTAATTGTATGTTTACTTTTATTTCTATCACTGTTTTATGTCTTTTTATTTGTGAATGTTTTCTATTTCTCCCACTCCCCACACACATTTCTTGCGATCTTTTGAACCAATCATTTTTTTCCTCAGTCTGGGTTTTTCCTCCTACTTCTTTTTAGGTTATATGCTTAGTGTCTGCCCCCTTAGTAGCTGTTCTTGCTATTTCTGCAAATATATTCTAAATTAAAGTTTCTATTTGATGAGTATGTTATAACTCATGCTCCCAAACTCAAAAGACTTACCTCTCCTCAGCTTCCTTATTTTTCTTCCACAAATTACGTGTTTTTCTTACAGTTTTAAATAAAGATTACTTGGTTTTATCCATCTACTTGTCATTATTTTCCCTTGTTACTTTCTTCCATTTCAGAGTTTCATCTGTAGTCTTTTTCCTTCTTTCTGAAGTACAGCCTTTAGAATTTCATTTAGTGACTTTTTTAATAGTAAACTCTATACTATATGTCAGTAATACAGAGATGAATAAGTAACACTCACATAAAATATATAGTTGCAGTGTAAGTACAGAATTCAAGATTAGGACCATGTGTTGTGAGCACAGAGAGGGAAAGCTAAATTTAAGGAGCAGGGGGTGGGGGCATCTCAGGATAGGAAATGTGAAGTGTGGAGGGCTCTGGATGCTTTCATGGAACATTCATCAGCGCAGCAGGCTGGAGCTTAGGAGCAGGTTAGTGCCAGATGGAGCTAGAGAGGTTAGCTAGTTAGTGAGTGGATTATGGAGAGCCTTAAATGCCAAACTGATGGCAGTAGAGAGTTGGGGGAGGTTTAAAGCAGTGGGGTGACATGAGTAGATGCATTATTTAGGAGTGATATGTGTGACGTGGTGGGTCCTGATCTGGGAGGAGGCTGGTAACTAAACCAAGGCAAGCAAAGGTAATGAAGAGGAGAGACAAAATTTTAAGGGACATTGACAAGGTAAAGCTCTGAAAAGAAGATTTAAGGAAGAGAGATTAGGTGATGCACTCCAAAGAGTATAATCTAGAGGGCTAGCAGGATCGAGAGCACGGAGGCGGTGTGCATGTTGGGGGTGTAGTGAGACACCACTGCAAGGAGAAGATGAGGTGAGTCTGTCACTTAAATGATTTGACATCTTTTCAGGAAGATAATGAGTCAGTCTTAGAAGATCAGTGTTTAATAAATTAGGGATATCTCTGTGTTGAGAACTCAGCAACATTTGATTTTGGTGGTTCTGGTCATTACTGTTTTTCCTTCTTTCGTTTCCTGAGTTAGAATATAGATCTCTGCTGCAGGATGCAAAGTCTGTTTCTAGCAATAAATAACATATAATTAAATAATCGTTGGATTTCAGTGAAATTTTAGGTCGAGAATTTGACATGTAGAACTATCTTCTCTGCTGTTTGCAAAATGATTGCTGCCATGCAGTGCTTGCTCTTGGCTGATGGGACCTCTTGTTGGGTATCTATTTTTAACCTTAACACTGTCCACAGGCTGGCAGATGTGATCCAAAGTGTCTAAGAGCATCTGGTAAGACAGGAAGGAGTGGAAGGGAAGGAAGACAGAGGCAGAGCAAGGGAAGGGGGAAAAAAAACCCCTCCATTTAATTAAAAAAGTATTTGCAACACTTATACTTCCTACCTGCTGTTTTTAGCTGGCAAGATCAGATTGCTCCCTGGAGATTGGCGCCTGGCCTATGAGCCCAAATGCGGGCTTTCTTTTTAATGCATGAGTCATCACAGTGATTCAGTGACTTATTCGTCACTCACACGTAATGATTGCAGTGGACACTACTGAGAGTTCAAAGGAACTTCTCCCTGTCAGGGTGCTAAGTAGCTTTAATAGCAGATGTGATGTGTCAGTCCAGAACATGAGCAACTTCTTGTCTTCTACCTGGTGCTATCCTGGAGTGCTCTGGACTTGGGCATGCATACGTCAGTTCAGTTTAGTCTCTCAGTTGTGTCTGACTCTTTATGACCCCATAGACTGCAGGCCCCATCAAATCCAGGCATTTCTTGTCAGAGGAGGGAGCTGGGAGTTAGGGGGAGAAAATCATGTGCTATAAAATGTTTTCTTTGGGGAGCTCTACTCCATCTGGCAGCATCATGATCTAAAATATTCCTGGCCTTTTTACACTGGTGGCGGTGGCTGACCCATGGGATCCTGATGTGTGAACTGGGTGCTGTTAAAATATCTCATCTTTTAGAAGTGACTCAGGAGGAAAAGTGTCAAGTAAAAGTTACTCATTTCAACCTGGCTGGAAAAAAATTTTGAGTTGTGAAGTTGCAGAATGATTCTTATAGTTCTTGTTGTTGCTATTGAAAACTACAAATATAGATTCTAAAATCCGCTTAGAAATGAGTTTGTCACTATTAACACTTGCCTTTGAATGACGTTGGTAAAGTAGAAAGTTGTTGACGTAGATGAGCTCATGAGAGCAGTATTTTATTGAATTTATCTAAATTTTACCTAAATTGTCTCATTTAATCAATCATGCAGTTAAGGAAACGCAGAGAGTGAGGGAACTGTCCAAGGTACTGTCCAACTGAGCAAATACATGGTGGACACAGTTCAAACCCAGGAATAATTAATTGGTGGCAAAATTTATACCACACTGCCTCTGGGCATATTTTGGTGTTTACTTTCGCTCATTTAAGAGAACAGATGTGTTTTCTGTGATAAATTCGACTTACCCAGGTGTTTCCCCTTTATGGAGACACCATTCCTCTATACCTGCCCTGAGTTCCAGCCTTCAATCCCTGGATGCTGTCTTCAAGTAACAAAAATAGGAAAAAAAAAAAAAAAGCCTAAATAAGGGATTTAGTCCACAGTGCAATGGTTCACCCTACTGTAGTCTTTTCTTTGTACCCTTTTTTGAATGTCCATCACTCTATTTATGATGGTTAAACTATTAAAATTTCTGACTGTCCTTATAAATACAGATTATACAAAGTTTTGAGAAGCAAAGATGTCAGCTGTATAAACACAGGGATTTGTTTCTTTTTTCAAGTGATTTAAACTTGACTAAATGCCAGGGATGAACCAAATGTCAAGCCATCAAGAACAACAGGAACATATAAAGGTTGTCTTGGGAGCAGGTTTCCTTGATACCAAACTGAAGTAACTTCCTGTATCCTACCATGCTTCGGGGAAACAGAGCCTTTAATGCACATGAGTGTTCTATTGCCTTCAAGAGAACTTATAATCACTTGCTTGAATAAGCAGAATTTACAATAAAAAAAGCTTAAGGACATGCATGGATAGCATTTCATTATGAAAAAAGGCAGTGTTACACAGACAAAAACGTTTGAGATGAGATAATAGTTTGAGGTGAGTCATTTTCCCTGAGAATTACAGGTACCCAGCCAAAAGACTTCAGTGTTTTTAGCGTGGGTTGTCACCCACAAAACGCACAAAATGAAGAGCTAGATCCAGGAGTCAGAAGTTACGACAACATAAAACAACAGAAGGTAAGAGGATTGATTAAGAGCAATAACTGTGATAGATCATCACTCATAGGACAGGCATCATCTGTTCCCCAGTGCAGTTTACCACCTGAGAGCCCACAAGGAGTGACTCCTGAGGAGCCCCTTCTAGTCTCTCAAAAGAAAATAAAACAAAGAGAAAGGAGACTGTATGTAGGATAAAGATTGAGGACGATCTTTATGTATATTTGATACAGGTAGACCGAACTTACCTGACTAGCAAGGTAAATTTATTTTTAACTTTATGCCAACTTGTGGCAGGTAAGTGAATTTCTGAAAAGTCCTGTGGAGCCATTTGTACTAACCTCTGTTGATTTTCTATTAACTTCATGGAAACTCGCGTTCTTAAACTGCTCAGAGGCTTTGGTTTTACCACCTGTATAATAAAGGAGGCAATGCAGATGGTCTGTAATGTATGATTTGTGACCACAGTGGGTGGATTTAAATGAGTTTAGTTATCAATTGATGTGCTAGACACATGATGAATGACTTAAGGAAAATCAGCCAAGGACAGGTAGCAAGTAGCTCGTCCTGTCTGATCTCAGCAGAGCATGTACAGCTTTCCAGACCACCAGAGAAAAGGGGGCTCTCAGCCAGGCTCTATTTGATTGTTCCTTCCCTGGATCTCCTTATTAAATATCTGGCTTGTCTGCCATGTTATGCTTGTCCCAACCTGTCAAGACCTCAGGCAACTCATGATGTTAGCCTTTCCTGATTGTTTGCCACTGAGATAACTATTGTTACCAACAGTGCCCAGGCAGGAATTTTTCCATAAAATCAACCCCCTGTAGCAGGGAGGTAGAACTGCCAATTCCCACAGCCCTCTCCATCTGCTGAGGCTTGGGTAGAATTTTCAGTAGCATGAAGCTGAGGTGGGAGGTGGCAAGGAATAGGAGCAATCTCTGGCTATAATGTCACAGAATCCTACTCTTCTTACTGAGATTCAGTAGGTGTACTTGAATAAATCTTAATTTATTATATGCCTTTGGTCAATTTCCAGAATTTTTAAATGGTCATTTTGTTTTGTTTTTATTTTTATTGAGATAAAATTGACACATTAGAGTAGTTTCAGGTATGCAATGTAATTTGATATATGTATATATTTTGAAATGATTACCACAATGCTTATTTAATATCCATCACCATACATAGCTATAGTTTTTTCTTATAATGGAATTTTTAAGATTTACTCTATTATCTGCTTTCAAATATACAATAGTGTATTGTTAACTATAGTCATCATTCTGTACATTATATCCCCAGGATGTTTTTATCTTATACCTGGAAGTTTATTCCTTTTCATCACTGTGATTCATTTCTCCCATTCCTACCCCACACATATACCCTGCCTTTGGTAACCACAAATATTTTCTCTGAATTCATGAGTTCATTTCTTTCTTCAACTTCCATATTGGAGTGATCATACAGAATTTGTCTTTCTCTAATTTCACTTAGCATAATGCCCTCAAGTTTTATTCATGTTGTCACAAATGGCAAGGTTTCTTTTTTTATAGCTGAATAATAATCCGTTATGTGTGTGTGACAACTTCTTTACTCACTCATCCATCGATGGACTAGGTTATTTCCATGCCTTCGGTATTATAGATAATGCTGCAATGAATATGGACATGCAGATATCTTTTTAAGGTAGTGTTTTCATTATCTGCAGATAAGTATTCAGAAGTGAAATTGCCAGATTATATGGTAATTCTATTTTTAATTTTTTGAACAATCTTCACATTATTTTCTATAGTGGCTGCACCAATTAACATTCTCACCAACAATACACATCCTTGCCAACACTTGTTATTTGTTGTCTTTTGATGGTAGCCATTCTAACAGGTGTTAAGTGATGCCTCATAATGGTTTTAATTTTCATTTCCCTTATGATTAATGTGATGTTCAGCATTTTTAAATGTTATCTGTTGGCTATCTGTATGTTTTCTTTGGAAAAATGTCTATCCAGACCTACCCATTTTTTAAAATCAGATTATTTGTCTTTTACTATGGATTTATATGAGTTATTTTATATTTTGGGATAGTAGTTCCTTAAAGATATGATTTGCAAATATTTTCTCCCATTCTGTATGTTGCCCTTTCATTCTCTTGATGGTTTCCTTTGCTGTGCAGAAGCATTTTGACTTTCTGTAGTCCCACTTATTTATTTTTTCTTTCATTGATTTACATTTGGTGTCAAATTAAAAAAAAAAAAAACCATTGCCAAGACCAATGTCTGGAAGCTTTCCCCCTGTGTTTTCTTCTAGCTTTATGGTTTCAGGTCTTACATTTAAATCCTTAATTCATTTTGTGTATGGTATAAGATAGTGATATTGTTTCATCCTTTTTCATGTGGCTGTCCAGTTTTTCCAACATTATTTATTGAAGAGACTGTTCTTTCCCCATTGTTTCATCCTTTGTCATGAATTAATTGACCACGTAAACATTTTTTCCTGGGCTCTCTATTTTGTTCCATTGGCGTGTATATCTGTTTTTAATGCCATTTAACACCAGTATTATACTGGCATTTTATTACTATAGCTTTGTAATATAATTTGAAATCAGGAAATATGATATCTCCAGCTTTCTTCTCTCTCTGATTGCCTTAACTATTTGGAATCTTTGATGGTTCCATATCAATTTTAAGACTATTCTGTTCCTGTGGGGGAGGGGAAAATCCCATTGGAATTTTGATAGGGATTGCATTGAATCTGTATATTACTTTGAGTAGTTTGAACATTTAATATTCTTCCAGTCCATGAGTATAGACCCTCTTTCTATTTGTTTCTATATTCTTCGATGGCTAGGGTTTTCAGTATATAGGTCTTTTACTTCCTTGCTGAAATTTATTCCTAGGTATTTTATTCTTTTTGATGCAATTATAAGTGGGACTTTTTAAAAATGTCTCTCTGAAAGTTTGTTATTAATTTGTAGAAGCACAATAGAATTTTGTGTGCTGATTTTGTATCCTACAACATTAATGAATTCATTCATTTTCTCTAACACGTTTTTGGTAGAGCTCAGGATTTTCTATATGTAATATCATGTTATCTGCAAATAGAGAAAAGTATTACTTTTTTCTTTCTGATTTGAATCCCTTTAATTTCTTTTTCTTTTCTCATTGCTATGGCTAGGACTTTCAATAATATATTGAATAAAAGTGGCAAGAGTGAATATCTTTGCCTTGTTCTTAATCTTATAGGAAAAGCTTTCAGCTTTTCATGATTATGATATTACCTGTGGAAATGGCAACCCACTCCAGTTCTCTTGCCTGAAAAATTTCATGGATGGGGGAGTCTCGTAGGCTACAGTCCACGGGGTCACAAAGAGTCGGACATGACTGAGCCATTTAACTTTCACTTTTGTCATATATAGTCTTTTCTATGTTGAGATACATCCTTCTGTATCTGCTTTGTTGAGAGTTTTTATCATAAATGGATGTTATATTTTTCAAATTCTTTTTCTGTAGCTATTAAAGTGATTATCTGATTTTTATTCTTCATTTTGTTAATGTGGTGAATGACATTGGTTGAATTGTGACTGTTGAACCATTCTTGCATCTCCGGATTAAATTCCACTTAATCATGGTGTGCAATCATCTTAATGTATTGTTCAATTAAGTTTGCTAATATTTTGTTAAGGATTTTTACATTTATGTTCATCAGGACACTGGTCTATAATTTTCTTGTGTCTTTGCCTCGTTTTGGTAACAGTGTAATGCTGGCCTCATAAAATGAGTTTGGATGCATTTCCTTCTCTTCCATTTTTTGAAAGCATTTGAAAAAAATTTTATTAACTTTTCTTTAAATGTTTGGTGGTATTCATCAGTGAAGCCATCTGGTCCTAGACTTCTGTTTGATGGAGGATTTTTGATTATTGACTCAGTATTCTTGATAGTAATAAGTGTGTTTATATTTTCTATTTCTTCATGATTCAGGCTTGGTAGGTTGTATGTTTCTAAGAATTTATCCATTTCTTATAGGTTATCTAATTTCTTATTGTATAATTGTTCATAATAGTTTCCTATGATCCTTTGTATTTTACATCTGTGGTATCAGTTGTAAAACCTCCATTTTCATTTGTCATTCAGTGTATTTGAATCCTCTTTTTATTTGGTGAGTCGAGCAAAAGGTTTCTCTACTTTTTAAAATCTTTTTTAAAAAACACCTTAGTTTCATTGATCTTTTCTATTGTCTTTTTACTCTCTATTTCATTTATTTCCACTCTAATTTTGTTATTTTAAAGTTTCAACAGATTTGGTTGTTTTCAACAAATGTGTCCAGGTTTATCACTGCTCAAAGATTTGCTGAGCTCCTCACTCAAGCATTCAAAAAACCCCATATTTTCTTCATTTATTATACAGTTTTTCTCAAAACCTATTTTAAACAGTTATGTAACTTGAAATTAGAGATACAAAAAGAACATTTCATACAAATATGGGCAAAATAAAAGACAGAAATGATATGAACCTAACAGAAGCAGAAGATATTAAGAGGTGGCAAGAATACACAGAAGAACTATACAAAAAAGACCCTAATGACCCATATAACCATGATGGTGTGATCACTCACCTAGAGACAGACATCCTGGAATGCAAAGTCAAGTGGGCCTTAGGAAGCATCACTACAAACAAAGCTAATGGAGGTGATGGAATTCCAGTTGAGCTATTTCAAATCCTAAAAGATGATGCTGTGAAAGTGCTGCACTCAGTATGCCAGCAAATTTGGAAAACTCTGCAGTGGTCATAGGACTGGAAAAAATCAGTTTTCATTCCAATCCCAAAATCAGGCAATGCCAAAGAATGTTCAAATTACTCAGTAGTTCAAACTATTGCACTCATCTCACATGCTGCTGCTGCTGCTAAGTCATGTCAGTCGTGTCCAACTCTGTGTGACCCCATAGAAGGCGGCCCACCAGGCTCCTGTCCCTGGGATTCTCCAGGCAAGCATACTGGAGTGGGTTGCCATTTCCTTCTCCAGTGCATGAAAGTGAAAAGTGAAAGTGAAGTTGCTCAGTTGTGTCCGACTTTTCACAACCCCATGGACTGTAGCCTACCAGGCTCCTCCATGGGAGGAAATCCATGGGATTTCCCAGGCAAGAGTACTGGAGTGGGTTGCCATTGCCTTCTCCTCACATGCTAGCAAAGTAATATTCAAAATTCTCCAAGCTAGGCTTCAACAGTATGTGAACTGAAAACTTCCAGGTGTTCAAACTGGGCTTAGAAAAGGCAGAGGAACCAGAGATCAAATTACCAACTTCTGTTGGATCATCAAAAAAGCAGGAGAATTCCAGAGAAACATCTACTTCTGTTTCATTGACTATGCTAAAGTCTTTGACTGTGTGGATCACAACAAACTGTGGAGAATTCTTCACGAGATGGGAATGCCAGACCAGCTTACCTGCCTGCTAAGAAATCTGTGTGCAGGTCAAGAAGCAACAATTAGAACCAAACATGGAACAAACTGGTTCTAAATTGAGAAAGGAGTATGTCAAGGCTGTATACTGTCACCCTGCTTATTTAACTTACATGCAGAGTTAACTTATCATGGGAAGTAGCAGGCTGGATGAAGCACAAGCTGCAATCAAGATAACTAGGAGAAATATCAATAACCTCAGATATGCAGATGACATCACCCTTATGGCAGAAAGCTAAAGGAACTAAAGAGCCTCTTGATGAAAGTGAAAGAGGAAAGTGAAAAATCTGACTTAAAACGCAACATTCAAAAAACTAAGATCACATGGCATCCAGTCCCATCACTTCATGGCAAATAGATGGGGAAACAGTGGAAATAGTGGCAGATTTTATTTTCTTGGGTGCCAAAATCACTGCAGATGGTGACCAC
>NW_011494691.1:554445-558034 GCF_000754665.1 Bison bison bison | reverse complement strand
AGCATATTAAAAGGCAGAGACATTACTTTGCCGACAAAGGTCCATCTAGTCAAAGCTATGGTTTTTCCAGTGGTCATGTATGGATGTGAGTTGGACCATAAAGAAAGCTGAAAGAAAGAAAGTGCAGTCACTCAGTCGTGACCGACTCTTTGCAACCCCATGAACTGTAGCCTACCAGCCTCCTCCGTCCATGGGATTTTCCAGACAAGAGTACTGGAGTGGGTTGCCATTTCCTTCTCCAGGGGATCTCCCTGACCCAGGGATTGAACTTGAGTCTCCCTCATTTCAGGCAGATGCTTTAACGTCTGAGTGGCTAGGGAAGCTGAACACCGAAGAATTGATGCTTTTGAACTGTGGTGTTGGAGAAGACTCTTGAGAGTCCCTTGGATTGCAAGGAGATCAAACCAGTCAATCCTAAAGGAAATTAGTCCTGAACATTCATTAGATAGACTGATGTTGAAGCTGAAGCTCCAGTACTTTGGCCACCTGATGTGATGAATTGACTCATTACAAAAGACCCTGATTCTGGGAAAGAATGAAGGCAGGAGGAGAAGGGGACGACAGAGGATGAGATGGTTGAATGGCATCACCGACTCGATGGACATCAGTTTGAACATGCTCTGGGAGTTGGTGATGGACAGGGAAGCTTGGCATCCTGCAGTCCACAGGGTCATAAAGAGTCGGACTCGACTGAACTGAACTTGAAATTAGCACGTGTACACTCTAGTTGTAAACATCTTGAGTCCATTCAGTTACCTCTGTGAGCCTTGCAGGTGCAGTTGATCATGACTTGACCATAAACCATGCTGATTTAATAATATAGTACAGTTTTATAGTTAGTTAGTCGCTCAGTCATGTCCAACTCTTTGTGACCCCATGGACTGTAGCCCACCAGGCTCAACTGTCCTTGGGATCCTCCAAGGAAGGATACTGGAATGGGTTGTCATTCCCTTCTCCAGGGGATCTTCTCAACCCAGGAATCAATCCCAGGTCTCCTGCATTGTAGGCGAATTCTTTACCGTCTGAGCTACCAGGGAAAGGACAAGCAATCAATTATATATATTACCTCATGCTCTATTGGTAAAGTGAAAAATTGTGTCAACAGGCATTATCCTGTAAATGGTAGAATATCTGTGAATTTTTAAATCAGAGGCTAAGTTGATTGAAAAAAAGATATTATTAGCTGGGCAATTTTGTACTTAGTAACTCCAACAAGTTTATAAGTTTTTTGTTTTCGAGAAAAAAGTCTGAGCAGTTAAGAGATGGTAAAGAATTTTAAAAACACCTTTACAAATAGAAATCAAGTGCAAAATTGATTGTTCCTATCTCAGTCTATTCCTTTCGTTTATCCACATCCATTTTCTGCAGTGCATAAAAAGTCTTGAGCTATAATCACATTTGAGTGATAGAAACACATTACAGTACCAGATGAAATAAGGCTTTGAGAATGAGATAGCAACTTATCATGATTCATTTATTTTCTTTAATCCTTATGTATTTTGATTATTAAACTTTCCAGAATATTTGTGATATGTACCTTTTCATTCACGAAAATTTTGCATGTTCCATCTTGAGCTCCACCTCAGTAAGTGAAATGGACTGTGCCTATCAGAGTATATTAGAGGAGAGGCACTCACTGTGGAGGTTCACTTAAAGGATCCAGCTTACCCAACTACAAGAGTATTGCTCAAAGCTTTTGGAATCAAATAGAATTAAATCACACCATCTATAAGGGAAAGGTCAGTATCCAGGAGGACTTTGAGGACAGGTGGTTTAAACTGTTGAGGGAAGTAGGCACAAGTCTCTCTGATGGTCAGGCTAGTTTCAGCAGCTCTGATACCAACAGGGCCATTGTTGTTGAAATAGACTTATGCTCAGTGACCGAGGTACTGAGAGCAGAGCTCATCTCCTGGATAGCTGAGCCTGCGGAGAGTCAGAGGGAAAGGATAGGACCTAAATTTTAGGGTTGAGCCGGAACTCACTTAAGAATCTAGAGCTAAAGGTCATTCATGGGGACTGGGCAAGTCTGGTGGTTAGTAAGAAAAAACTGCAATGAAGTGGGAATGTGGGTGCCCTAGAGTCCTCTCTAGTCCCATAGGTATAGCTGGGTGAGAGCAACAATATCAATCTCAGACCCTACCCTGCTCAGGGAACAAGCTGATAATATCCAGGTTTCTAATCTGGGCTAAGGCTGCTGATAAAAGACTTCAGAGGCTGTAGCTGAGCAGAGATTAGAGACAAGGACTGACCTATATGGTTATCTTTTCAGTGCCAAGGAGATGTCATTGCCATTGTTCAACTCTCACTGTGAAAAATCACTCATGCTTCTGCTACCAAGGTAGCCACAAGGCCCAAACAATATAAATACAAAATATTCCCTCTTGTTTTCCTGGTCATTATTGCTGGTTATAAGGAACCCCATGTCACTGGATATGACCCTGGAATGGAAGTTGAGTTAGTGCTTAGCTCATTGAGATATTATGGAAAAAATCATGAAATTGTTCAGTTCAGTTCAGTCGCTCAGTCGTGTCTGACCCTTTGCGACCCCATGAATCGCAGCACGCCAGGCCTCCCTGTCCATCACCAACTCCCGGACTTCACCCAAACCCATGTCCTTCGAGTCGGTGATGCCATCCAACCATCTCATCCTCTGTTGTCCCCTTCTCCTCCTGCCCTCAATCTTTCCCAGCATCAGGGTCTTTTCAAATGGGTCAGCTCTTCGAATCAGTTAGCCAAAGTATTGGAGCTTCAGCTTCAATATCAGTCCTTCCAATGAACACCCAGGACTGATCTCCTTTAGGATGGACTGGTTGGATCTCCTTGCAGTCCAAGGGACTCTCAAGAGTCTTCTCCAACACCACAGTTCAAAAGCATCAATTCTTCGGTGCTCAACTTTCTTTATAGTCCAACTCTCACATCCACACATGACTACTGGAAAAACCATAGCCGTGACTAGACAGACCTTTGTTGGCAAAGTAATGGGAATGATTCTTATTTTACTGCTGTCTTGCATACTGTTGGGCAAAGTTTCTCATCTGTGGTACAATGAGAAACCAGGTAATTTGAACCGGGTAACACTTGGTTATAAGGGAGGGCAGGCTGTCCTGTGCATTGTAGGTTGTTTTGTGGCATCTCTGGTCTCTACCCATTAGATGCAAGTAGTACCTCACTTTCCTAGTGGTGTAACCAAAAATGCCTCCAGATATTACCAAATGGTACCTGAGGACAAAACCGTCCCTAGGTGAGAACCACTGCTGAAGTCTTCAAAAGAAGCCTGTGTAAGTCATGGCTCTGTTCTCAAGAAATCCAACTGGGTGCACACATCTAATCTACATGTATAATGTGGTAAAAAGTCTGTTTGGAGTGGTGTGCTTCTTGGCATACATATGAAAAGAGTTAGAAACACAGATCAAGATGGACTGACATGAGGAAATATGTTGAAGGGGAGCCAGAAGTGGAGCCATTCATTTAAGGATGGATGGCATATAACATGTGCAGGGGAAAAGTGCAGCTGGTGAGCAAGGACGAGCATGTTGGGAAACTGATAACACTGCCCTACTTGGGTGGGGGAGGGTGAGTGCATGTGTGT
>NW_011494691.1:526708-554345 GCF_000754665.1 Bison bison bison | reverse complement strand
TAGGTTGGGACATAGAGGGAGGGAGGCTGAGTTAGGAGCTGCTGCCCTGAAACAATCTCATACTCCATGCTTCCCTGCAGCTCCTTAAAAACCACATCCTGGTCATGGAGTTAGTTCTAAGAAATGGATTTTACATGTACTCAATGTGAAGCTACTTTTCCTCTTTCCTCATGTGATTAAATATGATAATAAAACAATTTCTAGTACTTTGAACTAATAACCCATGTCCCCTCATTAGGAACTATACCTGATAAGATTATTAGTGGAATATATTTGTAGCTGACACTAAGCTTTCACTATGTTCCAGGCAGTCTTCTAAGTGCTTTACATATGTAACTTCATTTGTTTTCACAACAGTGCTAGTTGTATTATGTTGTCATTTTCTTGACTACATTTAAGGGGACTGAGGCATGAAGAAGTTACACAAATATCAATAGTAAGATGAATAAACGGGAATTGAATAAAACTGACCTGGCTTCAGGTTCTGTGCTTTTATTCCACACTACACTCCCTTCTCTACCCAAGCTAATAACTTGCCATAGTGTGACAGAGATAGCGAAAAACTATATAGATAGAATAAAAAAGTATATGGCACTTGTGCCCATAGTCTCTGGCCTGTTGGAAATCCAAAAGTGTTGACTAAAGGCTTTGACTGTGTGGATCACAAAAAACTGAAAAATTCTTAAAGAGATGGGAAGACCAGAACACCTCACCTGTCTCCTGAGAAGCCTGTATGCAGATCAAGAAGCAACAGTTAGAACTGGGAATGCAACAACGGACTGGTTCTAAATTGGGAAAGGATTATTTCAAGGCTATATATTGTCATAGGCTTATTTAACTTATATGCAGAGTACATCATGCAAAATGCTGGGCTGAATGAAGCTCAAGCTGGAATCAAGATTGCTTAGAGAAATATCAATAACCTCAGATATGCAGATAACACCACCCTTATGGCAGAAAGTCAAGAAGAACTAAAGAGCTTCTTGATGAAGGTGAAAGATGAAAAAGCTGGCTTAAAACTCAACATTCAAAAAACTAAGACCATAGCATATGGTCCTATCACTTCATGGCAAATAGATGGGGAAACAATGGAAACAGTAACAGAATTTATTTTCTTGGGCTCCAAAATCACTGCAGATGGTGACTGCAGCCATGAAATTAAAAGATGCTTGCTCCTTGGAAGAAAATCTTTGACAAACCTAGACAGTGTATTAAAAAGCAGATACATCACTTTGCTGACAAAGGCTTGTATAATGAAGGCTGTAGTGAAATGGTTTTTCCAGTAGTCATGTATGGATGTGAGAGCTGGACCTTAAAGAAGGCTGAGTGCCGAAGAAGTGATGTTTTTGAACTGTGGTTCTGGAGAAGACTCTTGAGAGTCCCTTAGACAGAAAAGATAGCAAACCAGTCAATCCTGAAGGAAATCAACCCAAAATATTCATTGAAAGGACTGATGCTGAAGCTGAAGCTTCAGCACTTTTGCTACCTGTTGCAAAGAGCTGACCCATTGGAAATGACTCTGATGCTGGGAAAGATTGAAGGAAGGAGGAGAGTATGATGATAGAGGATGAGATGGTTGGATGGCTCATGGACTCAATGTACATGAGTTTGAGCAAATTCCAGGAGATAGTGAAGGACAGGAAAGCCTGGCATGCTGCAGTCCATGGAGTTGCAAAGAGTTGGACACAATTGAGTGACTGAACAACAGAAACAACAACTAGAAACATATCTTGCTTTAGTCATTTTTTTCAATGAGATCTTTTGAATTTGTTTCCAAATTTTATAGACTAATATATTCAATTAACACTTCCTGTAATATTAAAGTATGTTATATTCATCTAGACCTGTTATAAAGTAATACCTTGTGTTTATAAAAGCCATTTTCAATTGCATTATTTTATCATCAGGACAGCTCCAGAAGCAAAATCATTTATGACGCAGAAGAGTTTACACTGATATTTTCATTCCTTTGCCTTTTATTATTGCTTGGTATTGTAAAAAGATGTTGTAAATTGCTTTCCTGATGAGGAAACAGGGCTACAGAGAGAAGCAGAAGTGGGGTTTAGGTTTGGAATTCCCTTCAGCCCCGGGTAGATCCTGTGCTACACTGAGCTAGGAGTAGAGACTCCATGCTCTACCTCAGCCGATTGGTGCCCTGCCAGCCCAGTGGGTGTTCCTGTCTGCCCACACTCGTATTTCCCAGCCTTTAGTGTTCCTTCTCCTCCATTTGATATGCTCCCAGTTATGAACATTCACAGGGAGGGGAAGGCTTATCTCTTACCAGTATGTTAGATACTGGCCAAGTTCTTGACTTCTCTGACGCCTCATTTTCTGATCTATAAAATGTCCTCAGTATAATCTACTACCACCTGCTTAGAAGATTTTATTCAAAGAAACTCAGTAGACATTTCAGTGTTTTCACCTCTCAGCCTGGCTTGAGACTCACCTATTTTGAGATCTTTCTTTGACTGAAACCTTTCTCTGATTAGAATACCCTCTGCTGTGAGTGTTTGAATGAATCCATTGTTGTTGGATTAAAGCTGGATGTAACAATATGAACTCATGTTTATTTTAATGTGTACATGGAAATTGAGTTATCTATGTAGCATGCATGCACGCTCAGTTTCTCAGTCATGTCTAACTCTTTGCAACCCCTTGGTCTGTAGGCTCCTCTGTCCATGGAATTTTCCAGGCAAGAATACCGGAGTAGGTTGCCATTTCCTATTCCAGGGGATCTTACTGACCCAGGGATTGAACCTGCCTCTCTTGCATCTCCTGCATTGGCAGGTGGGTTCTTTAACACTGCACCACCTGGGAAGCCCCTTATCTGTGTGTACATGTGTATATTTTCTAGTTCTAATCCCTGAGAGGCCCTAGGGACAGTAATACTCCTATAGCAATGAGCATACCTCATTGCTAACACATGATGCCCAGATCTTGGTTGCTAAATACCATTTTCTAGTAAAATGAACCAGTACCACTTTGGGAAATGGCTGAATCTTGGGCCGATAGAGGAAAATACCAGATGAATCTGGAGTATCCTATAATGCCAAAAAGTAAGTAAATGTTCAAGAAAAAAAAAAAAAAAAGAGGCCATGTTAAAAAGATACATGATTAGATATATCTAAAAGAAGCTCCAAAGGTCAGTGCTGAAGCAATTTTAGGAAATATCAATGATACCATACTAATATAAATAAATAGGGAGGGGGATAAATATTTTTTCTGAAAGAATTCTAGGTATTAAATTTAAAAAATATAGAGAGAAATAGAAAATTGTGATTCAAATACCACAATAAATTGCTGTAGGCAGGATTTATCAGTGAATACTAAATTTAGGCAAAACCTTGAGAGAATATTTGGCATAGATTCAAAGTATCTCTCGCAAAATAGTTATTACTGTAGTGGTTTTAATATAAGTTGACAAGTCGTTTGAGACTTCTTCCTCCAACAAATGAAACTTGAATCCTCTCCCCTGGAGGAGGCTGAGCTTAGTGACTCACATCTCACGAGTAGAGAGTGGAAAGGGAACATGACTAATTTTCCAGTGTCTAAGCCTGGCAGACACCACCTCAACCAGGTGATCTAGGTGGACACCACCAGGAAAAAGTTGCCTTGACATCAGGTACACCCTGATTTGATGTGATGAAAAGAATGCTTCACATCTGTGGTATTCTTCCCTGAAATTCACAGGCCCAAATCAAGGAGGATTCGACAAAATACCTGACCAGTACTTTTCTGAAGTATCAAGGTCATGAAAAAGTGAAGGCTAGGAAAGACTGAGAAACTGTAATGGAAGGAAGGAACTAAGGAGGTGACAACTAAATGAAATGTGGGATCCTGAGTTGGAGGCAGGAACAGAAAAGGGATATGGGGTAGGGGGGCAGAATTCTCCTTTAGGATCTCCATCTGGGTTTAAGAACAACACTGACCTAAGACTATTAGCAGAAGAAAAAGCATACACCCTTTACTAAATTTCTGCCTGTACATGGGGGCATTCAAAAGAGAATGAAGACCTTGAGGAAGTGACCAAAGCAGGAAGCTTTTATATTTTAGACCAAGAAATGATAGATTTGTGAAGAAATGGCAAAAGGGTTTGGGCTAGGGGCGACAAATTATGGGGAAGGCAATAGGACATAAATGGGGTAGGAGGGAAACCAGTGGAAGATAATATCACATCATTAGATTAAGTTTGTTTGTACAGATCCACTTCAACATTAATTCCCAGTCTCTGGGAAACCAGGATGTTCTTTTCTTCCTGGTACAGAGGATCACCTTTCTCATGAGAAATTTTATGACCTGTTTTTGGGTACAAAAGGAGAGGTCAGAGAGCTCTTCCTGAATCTGCTCCTTCTCAAGTGCCTTTAGTTCATAATAATCAATATGCCAAAGTGGCATATTTTGGAGTCCCATGTCCAGAACTCCTTCAAAGACATTAGTGGGTAAAAAATGAGTAAATTCAAATGACATTGTAGTTTGCATGCATGCATGCTTAATCACTTCAGTCGTGTCCGACTCTTTGCGACCCCATGGCCTATAGCCTAGCAGGCTCCTCCATCCATGGGATTTTCCAGGCAAGAATGCTGGAGTGGGTTGCCATTTGGGGAGTTTAGTCAGTAATATTTTTCCAATTTTAATTGCTTAGTTTATAATTGTACCATGGTTGCATAAGACGTTAACATTAGGGGAATTTGGGTGAAAGGTATACAGGAACTCAGTGCTATCTTTGCAGCTGTTTTGTAAATCTAAAATTATTTCAAAATTAAAAGTTTAAAAATTTTTCTCCTATATTTTTCCTGTTTTGCATATCTTCAGCACCTGCATTTACAGACTTCACGGGGCCACAGTTCACTAACACATCTTAATTAGGAATTCTGTTCTTTTCAAATATGTATGTTTCCCCCATTTTTATATAAACTCTACAAAAATTAACTTTTTGTAACCTCCTTGGTTCCAAGAGAAGGTTATATTTTCTTAAAATTTCTTTAATGAATGGATAAATAAATGAACAGAAACTGAGAAAACTGAAAGATTATTGAAATACACTCAATAAATATCCAGTGTAGGCTAGTTTGTTACCTTTTTTAAAAAAGATATTTGTTAGCCATGCTTCTCTTCGAGCATCAGGTCGGCTCTTTGAAGATATTTTTAAACAAACGGGGCTCAGTTTTCTCAACTATGCTCATAGAATAAACTGTAGAACAATGTCCTCAAGAACTGGGTCTTGGAAGGATACAGGCCACAGTTTATATGTGTTATTTCACTACAGAAAAAAAAAAAAAGCACAGCAGCTAATATTTGCCTATGTTTTCCTAATTTTAAAAATATTCAGGGTCTTTTAATTTAAGATGAGCAGAAGCCATGACCTGGTCTATTTGAATTCCTAGCCAAATGTTTCCCCAAGATAGAAAACTCAGCCTCATGTTCTGTAATTAAGTTGTGCTTGTGGGGCATACATTGCCTGAAAAGTTTATGGCTACTGCTTTTGTTTTCAGGGCATCTTTAAAAGCAGTAATTTAAGTTTGTAATAAATAGCTGTTTTTCTCTGGGCATTTGGGAAATGCATAGGATAACTTTGGAGCCAGAGTCTGGTTTTTCTGAATTGACAGTTCTGTCCTTTTGTTCCTAGGGGCATTTGTTGTTTTTGTTTGTTTTATCTTCCATGAAGGTACTGCTTGTGTCATATGATTATGCTTCTAAAGAGATGATCCTAACACTGGACAGAGACCTGAGGCTTCATTTAAAGGTCTTCCATGCATTCAAAATATGAATCTACATTATTAACAGGGCAGGGCTTCACCATCATATTTCTTAGAGTATTACATTCCTAATGAAGATCATTCAAGAAAGCTCCTCAGCTTTCAAAGGTACTGGTAGGGTTAAAAAAATTCACTTAACCCCGCTTATGTAGTAATAAAATATGTCTAAATCAGTCAGATAGACTTCACATCTGATATTGTGTAGAGGAATGTCCAATAGGAACTTGAGTTTTAGGCCTTGCTCACCCTTCAGCACCCACAGACCCTCAGATGACACAGTTCACTTTTCTTAATCTTGGTTTTTCTGTCTAAAAAGTGAGAAGAGTTAGAATGTATGATCTTTAAATTCCCTTCTAGATCAAGAACATGATCAACTAATAGCTTTTCCATTTTAACAAAGATGTTATTTTTTATCAAAGAAAAGTTCATTCAGTGGTTATAAAATGTCTATAATAGTTTATAAAGTGGGGTGGTACTATGGATGTAATGTACAACATGATAAATATAATTAACAGTTATGTATTATACATGAAAGTTGTTACGAGAGTGAATCTGAGTTCTTACCATAAGGAAAGTTTTTTCAATTTAATTTTTATCTATATTAGATGATGAATGTTCACTAAACTTAAATAGTAATCATTTCATGATGTATTAAATAAAATTGTTACATTGTACATCTTAAACTTATACAGTGCTGTAGGTAGCACTAGCAGTAAAGAACCCTCTTGCCAATGCAGGAGACATAAGAGACAAGGTTCAATCACTCCCTGGGTCTGGAAGATCCCCTGGAGAAAGAAATGGCCACCCAGTCTAGCATTCTTGCCTAGAAAATTCCATGGACAGTGGAGCCTGGTGGGCTCCTCCATGGGGTCACAAAGGATTGGACACACTGAAGTGACTTAGGATGCATGTCAATTATATATCAATAAAAATGGAAGAAAAAGAAAACTGAAATGAAACAAGAAATGAAGTCCTGACAAAAAAAATTTTAATGGAAAAAAAATAGCTGGGCAGGGAGGGTCGAGTGGCATTGCGTTTGAGGAAAGGCTGAAGGCTACATACAGACACATATTCTTAAAGTCAAACACCTTCATTTGGCTTCTACAGCCTTTCATAATCTGGTCCCAGTTTACCTCTCTTGACCTCATTATCCCAACTCAACTGTATCAACAGTGAATTTTTCTTTCATTTGCCGTGTTCTCTTTCTTCCTAACCTGTATACCTGATACTCCCTCTTCCCAGAACACTTTTCTACTGCTTCTTTAGCTCTTCTGTTTTATCACCATTACTTCCAAGAATTCTTTCCTGAACCCACTCTGGGTCTGGATAAGTGAACCTTCTGGGTGCTCCTTTAGCATGGACCCTCCTCTGTCATTAGCACTTGGCAGGGAACTTGTTTATCTTGTCCACATCCCCTGGTGCCTACCTCAGTTGCTGATGCCAAGATGCTCAATAAATACTTGTTAGGTTCATTAATAAATGAGAAATAATAAATCTGGACCAGATTACTGGGAAGACTTTCCAAAATTCACTCAAGAGATATTCAGTGGGAAAACCACCATGGAAATCAAATTATAATCTACCTGTGAATATCATACATCTGTATGATCTTCATATTATATCACTTGTCACTTATATTCCAAGAAGAATCTGCTGGACACTTGGGGTAGGGGAGGATCATAGACGTTATTAAGCCCAGGATTTTAAGCAGTGAAATAAATAACGGTAACAAAGAGCCTATTGTACTGCAGTAAAACTAGTCTTATAGTTTGAGCTACTTTAATGAAGTAAGTGCCAAATCTTTTGTGTTTTATGTTTAAATAACAATAGAGTGACTATATAGCAGTTCCTAAATATTTTTAATTGCAGATTGTCATTAAATTTTCTGTTATTCAAAATAGAAAGCCCAGAGATAAATCCACACGCCTGTGGACACCTTGTCTTTGACAGAGGAGGCAAAAATATGCAATGGAGAAAAGACAATCTCTTTAACAAGTGTTTCTGAGAAAACTGTTCAACCACATGTAAAAGAATGAAACTAGAACACTTTCTAACACCATACACAAAAATAACCTCAAAATGGATTAAAGATCTAAATGTAACACCAGAAACTATAAAACTCTTAGAGGAAAACATAAGCAGAACACTCTGACATAAATCACAGCAAGATCCTCTATGATCCACCTCCCAGAGTAAGGGAAATAAAAACAAAAATTTAAAAATGGGACCTAATTAAACTTAAAAGCTTTTGCACAATGAAGGAAACTATAAGCAAGGTGAAAAGGCAGCCTTCAGAATGGGAGAAAATAATAGCAAATGAAACAACTGACAAAGAATCTCCAAAATATACAAGCAGCTCATACAACTCAATACCAGAAAAATGAACAATGCAATCAAAAAGGGGGCAAAAGAACTAAACAGATAGTTCTCCAAAGAAGACATACAGATGGCTAATAAACACATGAAAAGATGCTCAACATCACCCATTATTAGAAAAATGCAAATCAAAACCAGAATGAGGTATCATCTCACTTTGGTCAGAATGGCTACCATCAAAAAGTCTACAGATAATAATTTCTGGAGAGGGTCTGGAGAAAAGGGAGCCCTCTTACACTGTTGGTGGAAATACAAACTGGTAGAGCCACTGTGGAAGACAGTGTGGTGATTCCTTGCTGCTGCTGCTGCTAAGTCACTTCAGTCGTGTCTGACTCTGTGCGACCCCATAGACGGCAGCCCACCAGGCTCCCCCGTCTGTGGAATTCTCCAGGCAAGAACACTGGAGTGGGTTGCCATTTCCTTCTCCAGTGCATGAAAGTGAAAAGTGAAAGTGAAGTTGCTCAGTCGTGCCTGACTCTCCTTAAAAAACTGCAAATAAAACTGCCATATGACCCAGCAATCCCACTGCTGGGCATGCACACGGAGGAAGCCAGAATTGAAAGAGACACATGCACCCCAATGTTCATTGCAGCACTGTTTACAATAGCTAGGACATGGAAGCAACCTAGATGTCCATCAGCAGATGAATGGATAAAGAAGTTGTGGTACATACACACAATGGAATATTATTCAGCTATAAGAAGGAACACATTTGGTGAGTTCTAATGAGGTGGATGAAACTGGAGACTATTGTTCAGAGTGAAGTAAGTCAGAAAGAGAAACACAAATACTGTATATTAACACATATATATGGAATTTAGAAAGATGGTAATCATGATCCTATATGCAAGGCAGCAAAAGAGACACAGATGTAAAGAGCAGACTTATGGACTCCATGGGAGAAGGCGGGGTGGGATGATTTGAGAGAATAGCATCAAAACATGTATATTACCATAGGTAAAATAGATGACCAGTGCAAGTTCGATGCATGAAACAGGGCACCCAAAGCCAGTGCTCTGGGACAACCCAGAGGGATAGGGTGGGGAGGGAGGTGAGAAGGGGGTTCAGGATGGGGGGATACATGTGCACCTATGGCTGATTCATATTGATGTATGGCAAAAGCCATCATAATATTGTAATTATCTTCCAATTAAAATAAAGTAATTTTAAAAATTTTGTGTTATTATCTCATTTTGTTTGTTTGTTTAACCATTCAGTGGTATATTGGTTGCCTCATGCATGTTACCTCTTTTAGTGCTAGTGCCAGAGTAGAACATGAGACTGGGTAAGAGAATGGAATGTTGAATGACATGGTAGATGCCAACAAGAGTAGAACAGACACTATTATTCACATACAGGTGAATGGAAGAAAGAGAGTGAAGGGGCATTTATTTGGTTATTGGAGACTTCCATTGATCAAAACCATATCTGACTTCTCAACTCCATGGGCAAACTTGGTCAGTTGCCTGAGTCCTTCCAAGATACCAGTAGAGTGTTCATTTTAATTAGAGGTTTGTTCAAGTCATACTCCAGATACAAGAGACAGAACAAAATAATTCTCCATTCATTGTCCCTTTGAAGAATAACATTGGTTGCTGAGGAACAACAATAGCATATTCTTGTGCAAACAGCTGGTTTGCTGGGAATTCACATTACTGCTTCAACCAGGTTCTTACCCTAGAAAGAGACAATATCTCTTTTTGGCTTCCCAATGTAATAGCAACATGCTGACGTCACTTAATCTGTTTTGGCCAAGAGGTATCCCAAGTGAACCTTCAAAAGGGCAAAGGAGAAGCTATAATGGCACATCTGTTCTCTATTGAAAACTGATTTGATTCTGAAAAGAAAAAATAGAGGACACCCATCTTTATAGTTGTTTTGGAAATTGCCACCATTTATTTGGGTAATGGCTTTGTCGCATGGCTCCACTCTCTCTCCCCTGGGTTACAAAGGTCATGATTTCTATTTCACAGAAATAAAGAAATTTCAGTGACTTACTTTGGAGGAATTGGAATTTAACTATCAAGTCTGGAAAGCCTGGAAACTTGCAGACATTTCCAGACTCATTACCTGGAAAAATACTTTTAAGTTGTTTTCTGAAATGCCCTTATCTAAGCCTTTTAAAAGAGAGCCAATTCAAATTATTTCACTTTAAAGTGTACTGAAGCACAGCAAGCACTTCTGTTAGCTTTTAAAATCCATGCAGTGTAGCAGTTAAGGGCAACTTAATTAAAAAACAACTGACAATATCATTAAACTGGTGAGCAAAATAGAACTAATTTCAGACTGGAGTCCTAGCCCTAGGCTGGAAAGAGCTTTGACTTAATATTTGGGTTAGTTACCTTTTGTTCTTAGGACACAATTTAACAGTGATAGGGATTGATTGTGTTCTATGTACTTATTAAATAAATGGACTTTTCAGAAGAAATGAAAACTAACCAAAGTAAATCAACTTTGGTTCATGTAGAATCAAATAGACAGCTTCTTTACTGTGTCAAACACTGTTCTAAATAAGACAATCCTCCTTAATGTAAAATTACAGTCAAGAGACCCAGATCCTATTTTGGCTCCACCATAAATTCTGTGATCCTGGACAGATCTCTTCAGTTTCTCTGGAGCAGATGGATTCCAAAGTTCCTTCCAGCCCTAAAATTTTCTTATACGTTAATATCTGAGCCCAACTGGCTCAAGTGGAAGCATTTGGCAAAATTCAAAGGCAAGTACTGCGATAAGTGAGACATTTAGTGAGAAACTACTATGCATTAAGCTTGTTCTAAATGTTTGTTGCATTACCTCATTTAATCCCACAGGAACCCTATGAAGTAAGTACCATTATTTCCCACAAACAAGGAAATTGAGGAAACCGTGTCCTAGGGCAGTTCCTTCTGTGGTTATATTAAGGCACATTAGATAAGCTAATGGAGAATTGCTTTCAATATTAGCACCTCTGCTTGTTATTCAGACCCGGGTTCTAATCAGGCAGTTGGTTTTTGAGTCTTCCAATCTTACCCCATTTGCAGGAGCACGGCATTCATTCCAGTGTTTCAGGACACATTCTGCCTATGAGTATCCATGGAAATGGCATTATGACAGCAAAATGGCTCCTAGTGAATTCACAAAGAGAGGAGCTTTCAGTATCAAAATAAAGGTAAACAAGTCTGTGCAAATCTGTGGAGACTGCTCTAAGAGTGATGCACTGTCAGGAGCATGTGGTGTGATTTGATGTGATGAAAATGGGAAGCACGTGCATGTCAAGTTTCATCCCTATGAAACCTGTACCTGTAAAGGCAGGTAGCATCTGGAGGACATCTCTGAATTGAGCAGACTTAAGTTATCCCTAACAATGAAGTTCTTGATTTAATTTATCTAGTTGGCATCTTTCTTCTCTAATGCCCAAAGCATGGCCTCGGTGTTCAGAAAATAGTGATTCTGTTACAAATTAACCAAGACAAACTTAGAAATATACTGCCTTTTATAAAGTGGGACAAGATGAGATAAGATGTGGTAAGATTCTGTGAAGAACACAGAGTATATGACAATATGTTCTCAGAAAACATAAATTTAGCGATCTGGTACATGTATAATATACATGAAGGGAAGAGTAATGTCCAATAATGTAATGAATAAATAGTGCAAATAAATGGCAAATTGGAATGCACTGCTTATTATGGGTGCAGAGATTGTACCATAGTAGTTTTCTAACTAAAAGATTAAGATTTGGAGTTCCAAACTGTTTGATTTATTATCTGTGCGATTTAAATAAGTTTTAATCTCTGCGAGCTTTAGTTATTTCATTTGTAAAAAAAGAATGCTGGTAGAACCCACACTTTACACCTTTACAGGTGCCGTGCATGTGTATGCTAAGTCACTTCAGTCGTGTCCCACTCTTTGCAACCCTATAGACTGTAGCCCGCCAGGCTCCCCTGTCCATGGGATTCTCCAGGCAAAATTACTGGAGTGGGTTGCCATGCCCTCCTCCAGGGAATCTTCCTGGCCCAGGAGTCACACCTGTATTGACAGGCAAGTTCTTTACCACTAGTGCCACCTGGAAAGCCCTTGTAAGGCTTGAGTAAAAATCAAATGAGGTAATGAATGTGGAAGAACTTTGCAAAGTTCTTCAATAATAAGCTTGTCATTCGGTAATAGCAGTCAGTAATGTTCACTGGAAGTGTCCAGCTTAGTGCTTTTCAGACATATGATAGAATTGTACAGCCTCGCCACCTATGAAGTTAGGTAGGGCCGTGTGACCTACTCTGGCCGATCAGGTGGACATTTGTTACTCAAGTGGACATTTGTTACTTTCAGGTTGAAGTTTTAACAGCCTGTGTGTGATTCACTGCTTTCTCCCTTCTTGTTCTTTCACTGTGATTGTGGAAGCATCATTGGGTCTTAAATCAACCTACAGTCCCTTGGGCGGCTATGATGAGCAGAGCCCCCAGACAACTAATGTTGAGCATAGAGCATGGGCAAGAGCATGAGCAAGAAGTATGTTCCTGCCATGTTAAAGTAGTAAGAATCGGGGTTGTTACTGCAGCATAGTTTTTTAGCACGCTGATTAGACTGTGTATCACTCATCTTTAATATTACTTGAGTACCTGTAGTATTGAGAACTCCATGAACAGTATAAAAGTATATTGAGTACCTGTAACGTTGAGAACCCCATGAACAGTATGAAAAGGCAAAAAGATATGACACTGGAAGATGAACTCTCAGATTGGTAGCTGACCAATATGCTACTGGAGAAGAGTGGAGAAATAACTCCGAAAAGAATGAAGAGATGGAGCCAAAGCAAAAACAATGCCCAGTTGTGGATGTGACTGGTGATGGAAGTAAAGTCCGATGCTGTAAAGAACAGTATTGCATAGGAACCTGGAATGTTTGGTCCATGAATCTAGGTTAATTGGAAGCAGTCAAACAGGGGATGGCAAGAATGAACATCGACATTTTAGGAATTGGTGAACTAAAATGGACTGGAACAGGCGAATTTAGTTTAATGGGCAATGACCATTACATCTACTATTGTGTCAAGAATCCCTTAGAAGAATTGGAGTAGCCCTCATAGTCAACAAAAGAATCCAAAATGAGCACAATCTCAAAAATGACAGAATGATCTCTGTTCGTTTCCCAGGAAAACCATTCAGTATCACAGTAATCCAAGTCTATGCCCCAACCACTAATGCTGAAGAAGCTGAAGATGAATGATTCTATGATGACTTAAAAGACCTTCTAGAACTAACACCAAAAAAAAAGATGTCCTTTTCATCATAGTTCCCTGGCCAGGGATTGAACCCAAGCCCGCTGCATTGACAACATGGAGGCTTAACCACTGGATCACCAGAAAAGTTCCCAAGAGTACTTTTAAATCTTGAGGAGGACTTTTGGATAGTGCCTAAGACAGCACCACTTTATATTGCACTTTTTCTGCATGATAGAATATCCCAAGCCCTAAGGATATCACTAGCCCTAAGGATAGAATGCTCAAACTACCACACAATTGCACTCATCTCACATGCTAGTAAAGTAATGCTCAAAATTCTCCAAGCCAGGCTTCAGCAATACATGAACCGTGAACTTCCAGATGTTCAAGCTGGTTTTAGAAAAGGCAGAGGAATCAGACATCAAATTGCCAACATCCTCTGGATCATCGAAAAAGCAAGAGAGTTCCAGAAAAACATCTATTTCTGCTTTATTGACTATGCCAAAGCCTTTGACTGTGTGGATCACAATAAACTGTGGAAAATTCTGGAAGAGATAGGAATACCAGACCACCTGACCTGTCTCTTGAGAAACCTATATGCAGATCAAGAAGCAACAGTTAGAACTGGACATGGAACAACAGACGGGTTCCAAATAGGAAAAGGAATACGTCAAGGCTGTATATTATCACCCTGCTTATTTAACTTCTATGCAGAGTACATCATGAGAAACGCTGGCCTGGAAGAAGCACAAGCTGGAATCAAGATTGCCAGGAGAAATATCAATAACCTCACATATGCAGATGACACCACCCTAATGGCAGAAAGTGAAGAGGAACTTAAAAGCCTCTTGATGAAAGTGAAAGAGGAGAGTAAAAAAGTTCGCTTAAAGCTTAACATTCAGAAAATTAAGATCATGGCATCTGGTCCCATCACTTCATGAAAATAGAGGAGGAAACAGTGGAAACAGTGTCAGACTTTATTTTTTTGGGCTCCAAAATCACTGCAGATGGTGATTGCAGCCATGAAATTAAAAGACGCTTACTCCTGGAAGGAAAGTTATGACCAACCTAGACAGCACATTGAAAAGCCGAGACATTACTTTGCCAACAAAGGTCCATCTAGTCAAGGCTATGGTTTTTCCAGTGGTCATGTATGGATGTGAGAGTTGAACTGTGAAGAAAACTGAGCACCGAAGAATTGATGCTTTTGAACTGTGGTGTTGGAGAAGACTCTTGAGAGTCCCTTGGACTGCAAGGAGATCCAACCTGTCCATTCTGAAGGAGATCAGTCCTAGGTGTTCATTGGAAGGAATGATGCTAAAGCTGAAAGTCCAGTACTTTGGCCACCTCATGCAAAGAGTTGACTCATTGGAAAAGACTCTGATGCTGGGAGGGATTGAGGGCAGGAGGAGAAGGGGATGACAGAAGATGAGATGACTAGATGGCATCACTGACTCGATGGACGTGAGTTTGGGTAAGCTCCGGGAGTTGGTGCTGGACAGGGAGGCCTGGCATGCTGCAATTCATGGAGTTCGCAAAGAGTTGTATACGACTGAGCATCTGAACTGAAGGATCTGAGCCATCAACTAGAATGAGGACTCAAGTGTATCCCTCTAGGTGCAGGTGAGTTGAGTAAATAAGCCCCTCTTAGTTCTTAAATGAATGATTAGCCCATCCTCAGGCAGCAGGAGTCTATTGGAAGACCGGTCAGTGCCAGCACTGGAGGTAGTGAGATGGGCTTTTTAAGGGATTAGTCTTCTTAGACTGAATAGATTAACCCATTTTGGGGAGCAGATTCTACATGCCATATGTCAAGTACTGGAGCAGTCATTTTCAAATGGGTTATCTCCTTTAATCCTTTTGACAGTCCTGTGAGTCTTAGTCAACTTCCTTTATTTATAGATTAAAACAAACACAAAAAACGGAAGTAAGTTCTGCCTTCCACATTTCTCTCTGTTGTGCCTCATGTGTCTTAGAGCCTGGTTAGATGCAAAGTAAGTTGGACAAAGGAAGGAAAATTTTGTTCTTTTTTTTAACATCACAAAAATGATGCATTTTTAATAGATAATTTAAAATGCCAAAGAGTCACTAGGAGAATAATTCAACCATGCATGAAGAGTTTTTGTTGAGACTTTGAACAGCCAGCCCCAAGTGTGTGTGTGTATGGAAGGAGAGGAGAGATACCACATCCCTCTTTCAGCAGGGTCATGAGCACTGAGTGTCTCAAGCATGCAGGGCAGGAGAATTGGCTCAGTAAATGGGCAATTGAGAGATGCTATCACAGGGGTGATGTTCCTGGTTACTGTCTCCTGATGACCTTTCCTATGGATGGCTAGTGTCAGCCAGCTGCTAATCAAAGCATGTGAAAAGTTAGCTAACACAGCAGAGTTGAGCTCAGCCCATGGATAGCTTAGCAGGCTGTAAACACCACCAGCATTTCCCCTGCAGGGAGAGTGTGACTGTCATGCTGTATCTGTTGGATCACGTGATGAATCATTTGGGAAAGTACAGCAAAAATGCAGGCTTACAATACACAAAGGAAAAATGTATTTCTCCCCAGGTTGCATTCACCTCCTCCCCAGATCTTCACTGTGACATCCTGCTTTTTCTGACAGGCTGCCCTCCTAAGTTATCTCTCCTGTAAACCAGTGGTGAGGCCCTCCACATGGCAGTGGTTATCATCCATTTGACAAGACGTGTAGAATCCATCACTCTGGTTATTTTGTGGTCTTCACCTGTTCATTAGTTTTTATTCTAGTTTTCTTAGTTAAGCTAGGTAAATCCCCACGGCCCATTTTCCTGGAATTTAGACATTTTAAAGCATTTATACACCTGTAGTTCTCTTGGGAAGACCCACTGGAGAAGGAAATGGCAACCCACTCCAATATTCTTGCTTGGAAAATTCCATGGACAGAGGAGCCTGGCGGCCTACAGTCTGTGGAGTCACAGAAGAGCTGGACGTGACTTAACGACTAAGCAACAACAGACAGTTCTCCTTGGCTGCATTCATCCATACTCTAAATGGCAATTTTATTTTTCTCTGTCTGTTCAAGAGGATCCATCCGTCTGACTACTTTGAGGATTCTTGTGCGTTACTTTGTGTATTTCTGGTATAATTCTTTCCAAGAGTAGAACCACAAGCTTACATTCACAAGGATGATGATGTGATGGTGATGAGCACTTATATGTTTAACTCTGGCCCAGACGCTGCTCCACGTGTTCTTGTTAATTTAATCCTCACAACAACCCTATGAGTGAGTACTGTTGCTATCTGCAGTTTATAGATGGGGGAACTAAGTCACAGAGAGGTTAATTGAATTATCCAGTGTCATACAGCTACCACTGGCGGAGCTGGGGTTCAGACCCAGGCAGTGTGACTCTAGGGCATCTCTCCTTTCACTGCTCCTCTGTACTCTTTCATTCTGCTTCCACTTTTCCCTTTTTATGAATGCTTTCTCAGTCTAGATGAGGCCTCTCTCTGTTTTGTTTGGCAGAAGGCATCCTCCAGGGCAAGTGGACTTGCCTTAGGGCTTACTTCACTTTAATGGAAGTTAAAGTCCTCAAGCTCGTGAGGGCCTAACCTGCAGGGAAATCAGTATTTGCTGGCTGGAGTCAGGAGTGGCCAGCACTCTATGATGGAGGGGCTGGTTCTGGAAAGTGGAGCTGGTGGGAGAAGAGGAACTGACAGCATTCAGTGGAATCATAGGAGGAAACAATTGTGTGTGCTTGGTGGGTAGGTCCTGGGTGGAAGGTTGCAAGAATATATATAGAGTTCCAGTTCTCAAACCCTGGAGAAGAGTTGAAGTCGGGTCTAAACCAAGACTGCACTTTGATTCTAGTTTGTTAATGCAGTCTTAGCAAACAAGAACGCGTTTTGCTTAGTAGTTTAGTATCTTTTCATTTCTGTTATGCAGATCCCTGGCACTTGTAGGGCAAGAGGGAGTAGTAACTTTACCACCCTTCCATTGGATGTGTCATCCCTTCCCCCTGCCACCTGCCACCTGGCTTTATGATGTTGTGGAAGAACCTGTGTTAGTGTATGGTCAGGCCGCCCAGGGTGGCTATTTTCTCTCTCTCTGTGCCTGCCTTGTTTGAGCAGTCCCTGCTTCACTTAGACCCTACTCACCTGATTGACCTTCCTTCTTAATCATAGAGCCCCGTCAGTACATGCCTACATACCTGCCTGGGCCCCAGCTAGTAACTGTTGTAATCTTCAGATGAGAACACCTCCACCACGATAGCATAGCAAAGGGGCAGTGAAGGACCGTGCTGCTGGTTTCCTTGGTAACCAGTGAGCCAACCTGACACCAGTTCCCTGTATAACTGATAACTTCCCTCTCCCCTGCCACCCCCAGAACAAAGACTGCTGCTGTGTCCTGCCCACCATCTGCTACACACAGTGGGTTATTACTCCAGGACCCTGCTTCAGACATGGAAGCTCCCCCACCCATAAAAGCACTGGTGTCTCTGTTGCTGACTCTGGGCTCTTTCTTCAGGCTGGGCAAGTGCAGGGCTTGCTGGCCTGCATAGTATGTACAGCCCAATAGTTAGAAACTTAAAGCTTAAATAGGAGTGGCTTTACATATGACATATCAAGTCATCTGTCATCTATAATCTTTGTTAAGGTGTTCTTTGACTTTGAAAGAATGCTCAAATCCTTTTGCAGCTGGATTTAAATTTAGGGACCACCCTGGCCTTGGCTCCCTTGTTACATAAACCAGGAAACAAAGGTCTGGAGAGAATTGCTCAATTGTCAGAGCTGCAGCCCTGCTCTTTGGCTTGCCAGCCTTGTGTTCTCTTCTGCTATTTCATTTCTAACTTCTGCTTCTTGCGGGAGGGAACAGATATTACTTGGAATGCTTTGAAAGTTGACAGATACCATTTGCTAGAATTTTTTAAACCTGTATTATATTTTAGCATGGCTGTCTTATTGTGGACAATTTATCCAACCCCTATCCCTTCATTTCTCCACACCCATTTAAACAAGTGTATCTGGAATCCTAGATTGAAAGGTACCTTTTCCTAGAATGCTTGACATTTACTTACTGTTGTCTTAAGGAGAGTGAGAGGAGAGCAAAGAGAAGGTGGCTGAGAGAGAGAGATGGAGACTGGGGAGGGAGGAAGGAGGAGAGAGAAAAGAAAGAAGCAAACTAATAGGTACTTCCAACTTTGTGACTTGAGGAATCTGGTAACTTATCTCAACATCAAATTAACATGCTAGACTTGGGCTACCTCAGTAATTAACTTTTGTTTCATTTACTTGGTGTCACTCATTTAACACTGAAACATGAGCCTCAGCAGGAAGCTGAGATTTTGAGAAAATTGAAGCAATGAAAAGAGAAAGTACCTGAAAGCTGTGCCATGGCCTTTAATCATAGATTTTAGGTTTTTATTAAGTTTTAGGAAGTTACTTGGAAAAAGGGCTGCCACTGGGTACTCTGTTCTGCCATCAAGAACCAAATAAAGCCTCGTTTGTACACTGAGGTTCTAGAAGTCCCTTAGCCCTGAGACTCATTCCAAAGAGTGTGAACACTGCCCCTTGAGACAAGGTTAAAAATATTTTAGCCCTGGAGCCTCAATCAGAGCAGGGTTGCCTTGGGCTGCCACCTTTGAATGCTTTCCTGTATAGAAAAACTGACAGCTTCTCCCAAGTGGGATCTTCTTAGTTGACCACACCTTGCTGTCACTGCTCACCTGGCCCTGCCTTCAAATCTCAATAACCTTGAAGATCTGCTAATGGCACCCCACTCCAGTACTCCTGCCTGGAAAACCCCATGGATGGAGGAGCCTGGAAGGCTGCAGTCCATGGGGTCACTGAGGGTCGGACACGACTGAGCGACTTCACTTTCAGTTTTCACTTTCATGAATTGGAGAAGGAAATGGCAACCCACTCCAGTGTTCTTGCCTGGAGAATCCCAGGGATGGGGGAGCCTGGTGGGCTGCCGTCTGTGGGGTCACACAGAGTCGGACACGACTGAAGTGACTCAGCCGCAGCAGCAGCCCAGCCATCCCACCCCACTTGTGCACCTAGTCAGTGCAGCACTGTCCTTACACCAAGCCCTAGTCCTTGTGTTTCATTTCGCTCCCTGGGGGGTTGTTTGAGGACTAATGAAAACATGGCATCTGACATTAAGGCTGTACTGTCTCCTGGGTCCCTGTAATAGTCTTCCACCTGGCCTTCCTGCTTTCACCCTGCCTGCCCCCGCCACCCCCAACCCCCACCAAAGCTATTTTCTGTATAAAAACCAATTTGATCTTTTAAAAATGAAGATTCCATCTCATCACTTCCTTGTCTGAAGTCCTCCAGTGACTTCTCGATCCTGCCACGCTGCTCCACTTGCAAGCCTGTGTCGCCCTGTGCCTCAGCTCCCTGCCTCCATCTCGGATGTCAGTTTATACCATCTCTCCCCATTGATTCAGCCACCCTGACCTGCCTCTTTTACCACTCCAAGTATCTGCTGACATTGGCCCTCATGTAGAAGCTGTTTCTGCTACCTGATATGCTCGCCCATTGATCTTCGTGTGACTAGCTTCCTCACACCATCAGATCCCGGCTTAACATCTTCAAAGAGGCAGTCTTGAATTGTCTAGTCTGAAATAGCCACACAAATAGATTCTTTGTGTCTCTTGCTTATGTACTTGTTCGTTATCTCTTTATTTCCTTTAGGAAATCATTTCATGAAGACAGGGACCTTTCATGGCCTGATCTTGTTGTTTTCCCAGTGCCAGGACTAGTGTTGAAAACATAGTAGGTGGGCAATTAATAATGAATGACACCTGATAAGTGTTCTATAAATGTTCACTGTTCATATTAATTACATTATCAAAAACCAAAAAGGTGAAACCTTAATATAACTGGAGTTCTATTTTGTCCTGATTCTATGCAGTAACATGTTCAGAAAAATAGGTGTCCAGCAGAAACATATGACTGAAAGAAACTAAAATCTCTGCTCACACCCTCAAGAATATGCCCAAGATGGAAGGGTGTATTTTTCATCTATAGCAAAACTTGTTAAAAATCCCATCTCACCATCTCTTTTGCCCACATTATCCAACACTCATGGCAGCCAGTCAGTCAATTTTCTCTTTCTATCTCCCCCCCAAGTCCCAACCGAAGAACTCTGCTCAAAAACCCATGGCCTGGCTGCACACCTCCAGGAGCTGGACCCATTTTCTAAATCGATATAACAAAAAGTCACAAATCCAACAGGCAGGCTTGATACATGGGGTTGGAGAGGTGGAGGTAAGGCTGGGGGTATCCATAGGTTAACACACACACAGCAAAAAAGGGAAACTCAGTAACAATCTGAGTGAATTCTGAACTGAATGGTGTTGAAGAAGCACTATGGTGGCTCAGTGGTGAAAAAAAAAAATCTGCTTGCCAATGCAGCAGATTAGGGTTCAATCCCTGGGTTGGAAAGATCTTCTGGAGAAGGAAATGGCAACCTGTTCCAGTATTCTTGCCTGGTAAATTCCCATGGACAGAGGAGCCTGGCAAGCTACAGTTCATGGGGTCACCAAGAGTCAGATGTGACTGAGCACTACTACTACTACTATACTAAAAAGCTCTACTTGGGAGCCTTGACTCTTAGGAACTTTTTATTAGGACCCAAGTACACAGAAGGTATATGTCTTCATTCTTGGTTTCCTGCTATGGAGCGTTGAACCCAGGACAGGAGGGGATGTCTCCTATCCCAGAGCTCTTTCTGTCTTAGAATCTTACTGACTCTGACTGGATGTAGTTATTAACTTGCTGTATTATTTCATTTTTAACTATTGTGTATTAAAAGCTTTAATCTAAAAGGGAAGAGGAACAGTTAGTGGCAGAGAAAAGAATATGATGCCCAGCAGCCTGACGTGAGCAGACCGGGATGAAGCGTGATTTCATTCCCCTGGTCTGACAGCAATCCTGATCTCTCAAGTCCGGCCAGATTCCACTTTACCTCTGAGTTTTTTCTCCAGTAGTGCATTCTGGCTTTGAGAGCCATCTGTTAGGCTCCCTCAGAGCCAGCACACGTTGCAAGACCAACTCTTGAGAAGACAGGCTACAATCAGGGAGGCAGGGCCCTACCCTGCACATTGCCAGGCCTGTCAGAGCAGCTTCCCTGAGCTTACTGTTCCCACCAGCTGACCTCAAGTGACTCATCAGGTTAGGAGAGAGTGGGAATAGAAATCATTTCCCTGGGGGATCCTGGCTATATAATTGCTGTCATTTGTATGCAGTTGAGTGATTTGCAGAGGAGCATGGCTCAGAGCTCCCAGCTGCATTCTGCCTGTTTTTTTCTGGCACCATATGAAACACTTCAGAAGGTGGTTTCCAAAAGGTGATGTGGGCATTATGGTAACATCTGGGGCTGGGGTTTTCTCCCACCCCATCTAGATTCTGGTCAGAGGCCTGCGTACAAAGAACCTAGGTTTAATAGCTGTGACTTGCTTTCCAATCACATGCATGTCAGTTCTCCCTGTTTCTGCCACAGTCCTGAGCCTCTCAGTTGCCCTGCCCCAGAGAGTACCAAGGGAGGCAGTTAGACATAAATATTCATGAGAGAAAGAGAGAGGCTCAGAAGCCAGAGGTCAGGGAACCGTTTTTTCTGAAATGGGCTATTGGCTTCTTACCTTGCTTTCCTTTTTTCCCAATCCATCTTCTTAGACTAAATTGACATTTAAAGTGGCCATTATCTCCCACCCAGTGGGGAAGAGCCAGACAATGAAGGTGACAGAGCCTGGAGTGATATAGGAACCACACACGATCTCCTGCAGCAGCACTGTGTTTCACAGCACAGCTTATACCAGTCACGGGTAAATTGCCCCACACGTCCTCATTCATGCCAGGAGTCAAGAGGGATGGGATGAGGAGGGCAGAGAATTACAGGTGGCAATGGCTGTCATGCGTGACAGTGGAGGGGTGAGTTGGGAAGACCTGGTCACCTATTTCCCTCGGACTCTGCCTGGGGACAGGCATTCAGGAGCTCACACTGCCACCTGCCCCCAAGGCTTTCTATACCAGGATAACTGGATTAAGAGGATGGAAGGCTTCAGTCTTGAAGGCTGTGGGAGAGGGAGGGTATTCCAGGCCTTTGCTTTCAGGAGGGTGGGGGGTGATGCTCAGTGGCCTGAATCTGTGAGCCTTTGGAGAATTTTGCCCACAGTGGTGCATCCTCCTCTACTCACCCTTCTCCCAGCTCTGGTCACCAGATTTCTAAAGCTTGGGCTGCTGGCCAGGGCCCCACTTTGCCATATACCTGGGATCTCTTCTCTGACAGCTGTTTTAGCCTCAAGTTTCGATTTTTAGTTGTCTCAGTATCCTAAGCTAGGATTTTGCCTATTTCTAGCTACCCTTCCTTAAGTTTCCTCTTGTAATTTGCAATCAGAGATGCACAGTTTGATTAACTATCTCTTCATAATGTTCCTTTCCTTTTCCTTGCATTAGAGTTGGCCTCTTGAGTTTATTAGCCATCACAACTATCTGTATGTGCCTGCTTTTGTATGAACTATATTTAATGCCTTTTTCTGTTAATACTGTGGGGCAAGAATAATTTTATTAATCTCAACAGATAAGACTGAGTGTCGAGTCACAGGAAGGGCTGTGGATTTCTCCCTGACTCGATCTAACACTGTGAAGTGTTTCTCGACTCCTCCAAAGGCACACCAGTGGCTTAACACAGTCCTTAACCCAGCCAGTCCCATGAGCCATGTATGGAAAAAGCCTGACACCTTGACAGAGGAGGGTCCCCGAGCTTGTCGCAGAAACCGCTAATCGAGAAACCAAGTACCACACACGGAGAGTTGGAGGACTCAGGTTTATTACACCAGTGGGCCCAGAGGAGTTAACACTCCAAGCTCTGAGCCCCGAACAAAGGGGTTACAGAGTTTTTATAAACTTACTATAGTGGGCAACACTAGCTGCTAATACGCTGGTTTAAACTAAGGGATTTTGTGTGTACGGGAACAGTAGTCGAGATGGGGAGGGGATGCCTGACCTTTACACGCACAGGCATGATTAAGCAGATTTGCAGGGGCTGGACAATTGCAAAGATCAGGACAAGGATGAGTGAGATAAGCTTCAGTTCCTAGTATTGTAAGTCCCCACTTTCTGAGACTATGTGACCTACGTGATCCAGACTTTGCAAATAGTAAGCTGACTTACAGAGGCAGAAGGTTATGTAAAATTTTAACTTTTCCTCTTCATTCCCCCCTCTTGTTGCTTCTATCACTCATTGTAGAAAGCATCATCTCATGTTTTGGTAGGACATTCAGAGCTCCCTATTGTTTAGGGGTCTATATTGAGCTATTACCATCTGTAACTTTATGGATTCAATTTGAGAGGTTATGAACTGGGTAACAGCATTGAGAATACAAGGGCCAAACAAGAGCGCAGCAAAGAGCATGAACAGAGGACCTGTTAAAGGGAGAAGCCATGATGCCCAGCTCCAGATACTGTTCCAGTTATCCCAGGAATTAGCTAGTTTCTCTTTCCTTTTTATGATTTGTTCCTTTAGCTGTTGGGCCATGTCCCTGACTGTTTTTGATTGGTTTACATAAAAGCAGCATTCTTCATTCAAGAAGAGGCAGAGTCCTCTCTTTTCAGCTGTCAGTAGGTCTGCTGCTACTGCTACTGCTAAGTCCCTTCAGTCATGTCCAACTCTATGCGACCCCATAGATGGTAGCCCACCAGGCTCCCCCATCCCTGGGATTCTCTAGGCAAGAACACTGGAGTGGGTTGCCATTTCCTTCTCCAATGCATGAAAGTGAAAGTGAAGTCGTTCAGTCATGTCTGACTCTTAGCGACACTATGGACCACAGCCTACCAGACTCCTCCATCCATGGGATTTTCCAGGCAAGAGTACTGGAGTGAGGTGCCATTGCCTTCTCCAGTCAGTAGGTCTAGCCCTCTCCTATTCTGTAAAACCACCTCAGCCAGGGTGTCTAGTTGGTCCTGTAACAACAGAAGAGCACAGCCGTAATACAGATTAGGGATAGAGGCTGAGGTTGACAGTGAAAATCCATCGATATTTTGATAGCCAGAGCCCCAAGCTTCCACTGTGCGTTGACCAGCCAGCTACCAGAGTGTGGCTGGAGCAAGGCTGAAGAATCCTCAAACTTCTGCCGTGCATTGACTGGTCAGCTTCCGGAGTGACTAGAGCAGGGCTCAGCGTCCTTTGTGGGTGAGGGCCATTGTCTTTGGAACCAGACCTTGAGGAGGTTTTTGGGGTCCTAAACTGCTTTCCAGGTGTCCTCATCACAGGAAGTCACTGCCTTCTTGATTCTGGTGTGGTGGATCCAAGGGAATGACACCTATAACTCTAATAGCAGTAGGGGTTGCCAGGAGGACCATGTGAGGGTCTGTCCAAACTGGCTAAAGTGTTGTTTTTTTTTCTAATCTTTAACCCATATCTCATCTCCTGATAGGATGAACCCAGTTGCCCAAAGGAATGGGTGTCCTTTCTAAGGTTTATCAGGTGATATGGCAGAATACCTTTTCCAGGGCCTGGAGGTGTTGGGACATCTCCAGTTCAGCTAGTTGTTGGTGGTTTCCCTTGAGCTTTTCTATCAGCTGGGGGTAGTCTCCTGTATAAGATCTCAAAGGGAGAAAGCCTGAGGTCCTCGGGGTGCATTTACAGAGGGAAATGAGAGTCCACAGAATGATAAGACAGCTTGTTCCAGCACTGTCTGGGTGTTGGTTGAGGGATATTCTTGTCGTACTACTACTTGGAGAAGCAGACTTAACAAGGAAGTTAAAGATATATGACCCAAAGATTAATAGAAGTAGGAAAGCTGTTGTGGGGCTAGCCAGGAGAACCAGGTCCAGACATTGGTTCATGACAGTAGTGTTCTCTAGGTATGAGAAGATGCTAGAATTTGGATTTGTAAAAATCTTTACCTGAAAACATCTGACTACCTGAAGGCCTGTTTTCCTGGTTTTTTTCCAGAGCACAGAGTGCCTTATTTTTTTGTCTCCACCCTGAACTCCTTTCAAGGGGGTGAAGGTCAGCATCTTGCGGCAGTCATGATTTGATCTTTGTAGAGGTAGTTGGCAAGGGCCAACTTCCAGTCAGCAGGGCCCTTTCAAAGCCACATATTTGACCATGTTTTGGGGGCATTTCATGGTCATTGCTGGAGAAGGCAATGGCACCCCACTCCAGTACTCTTGTCTGGAAAATCCCATGGACGGAGGAGCCTGGTAGGCTGCAGTCCATGGGGTCACTAAGAGTAGGACACGGTTGAGCAACTTCTCTTTCACTTTTCACTTTCATGCATTGGAGAAGGAAATGGCAACCCACTCCAGTGTTCTTACCTGGAGAATCCCAGGGATGGGGGAGCCTGGTGGGCTGCCGTCTCTGGGGTCACACAGAGTCGGACACGACTGAAGCGACTTAGCAGCAGCAGCATGGTCATTGTGTCCCATGGTGCTGGGAAGGCTCATTCCCAGGTCTAACAAAGGTTCCACTGACAGGCTACTCAATGTGTTGTCACTGGACCAGGCCTTGTAAGTAGCTAAAGTCTCTGTCTTACTAGCCTCTTGGTCCAGGAAAATATTTCCTCTTGTTCTTTCTCTCCATATATAGAGTTACATTATTACAATTATTGATCTCACATGGAACTGCATATCAGCATTTTATCACAGGCTCAGATAAGAAATTTGGTAACATAAGAAATAATCTTCTGAAGCAAGCTACATAGGAAATAACATAGCTAGCAGTTATTAGTAACAGCACAAGCAAGAATTTAAGTCAAGAACTTTGGGTATAACTCGGTATACCCCAGGTCATCTGACTGAGATAAATGATTATCAGTCAGTTCAATTGGCTATAAATGATTATAGCCAATTGTTAATCTCCTGGTTGTACATCATGGAGCATCTGACCTTTATACAAAGATTGGTTACTGAGATAAGCTTTAGAAACAATCTTAGAGTGTCTTTTTAATAACTTAATTAAAACTTTTAGCAATATAATGTAACAAGGAACTATCTCAGAAGTGAGTCTTAGTAAGCACAGACCTTAATTAACAAAACTAGAACTTAATATTCAATGAAATGTAATTTTTCCTTTTTGGGAGAACTCATTGTGAGGGCATTAACACTGTAGCCAGGGAAGGCTTTAACCCATCAGATAAAAATGAGGTCTATCAGGGAGCTGGGAAAAGGCAAGCAGCTGTCTTGGATTTCCCAAAGCCCTGGCTCTTTGATTTTCAGCTGTTGTTTATCCATTTTTAATTTCCTGATTTAGGAGCAGACTATTGCCATGTTTTAAGGACATCAGGATAGCAAAAGTCGAACCATAAAGGGTTATTTTTTGTAGAAGCAGAATGAGCTTTGTCTGCATGTACCGTAATCTGAAATAATGTTTATTTACTTTACCAAAGTAACAAAAAGATTTTAAAAACAAATATAAATCACTTAAAGGCAAAGAAATTAATAATCTGTTATCAAAAGTTGCATTCTAAGAAAACTGTTCTCTAAATAGAGAGAAGACCAAATTCCAATCTGGTTCCAGCTTGCTGTTAATAGCATTTGTTTATCTGTTTAATCTTAGAAAGTCTTTTTCATAAATCTTGACGAACTAGCAGTATTCTTCCAGAGGCATGAGAGTAAAACCGTAGAAAGCATGTTTAAAATCTGATTCTTTTGCAATTGACAGAGAAACCTGGTCATTGTTGTGATATGTAACACTTTAATATGATAACTAGAATTATAATTGACCATATTTTATCAGGGCATATCAGATCCATATGAATTTTACATAATTTTAGGATATCTATATTAGTAACATCAACCATACGGTATAACCTGAAAAGATTTATCACTCCTTTAACAGTACTTCTCATTTAATTTAACATGTCCAATGAACCAAGGTAGCGTTAATAGCTCTTTGGGATGTCTCAGGGGCCCTCTCAAGCATCCCAAAGTTAGCTCGAGATCAAGTTATTTAGGAAGTTTTGTCAATAAATGTCAAAAGAGTTTGTAACAGTCAGGTAGGATCATATAAGTTACTGTGAAATAATAGTTATCAGATCAGATCAGATCAGTCGCTCAGTCATGTCCAACTCTTTGTGACCCCATGAATCACAGCACGCCAGGCCTCCCTGTCCATCACCAACTCCAGGAGTTCACTCAGACTCACGTCCATTGAGTCAGTGATGCCATCCAGCCATCTCATCCTCTGTCATCCCCTTCTCCTCCTGCCCCCAATCCCTCCCAGCATCAGAGTCTTTTCCAATGAGTCAACTCTTCTCATGAGGTGGCCAAAGTACTGGAGTTTCAGCTTTAGCATCATTCCTTCCAAAGAAATCCCAGGGCTGATCCTGG